>NW_011966213.1:0-12108 GCF_000949405.1 Vollenhovia emeryi | reverse complement strand
ACTTTATTTTTATATTACTTTTTCTAATTTGTAAGGTTTTATGTTAGACACATTAATTTACTATATTACGTCTTACACAATATTCCATACAATTATGTCTTAATTTTTTAATTTTATATTTACAATCGCAAAGACACGTAATACAATTTTGTAACTCCAAATGTTTAATTTTAGAATTGTGCTTGAAAAGAACCCAAAACCGGGGGTCGAAACGTCGCACATTACATCTTGTAATTTTATTAAATATGTATATTATATAATAGCCAGAAAGGGTTGATTAAACGTATCCATTGTTGTTTATTACTGGCAACCTAAACAAATCTTCAAGTTTGAATGGTCCAATAAGGACCGAAACGTCTATAGTATATCCATTTGTGAGCCCTTTATTTCATTTATTTGAAATATATAATATTACATATTTTTAAATATACTTTCAATACATTTGAAAATTATAATTAACATTTATATTAAAATTAAATATTGTTTTAGTAAAAACGTGAACATGTATGTACAAATATATTTATCCATATATTGTCTGTCATAGATATCCATTATCTGTAACAGATTTGTTCCATGGAACTATGGAGGTTATATAGACGTCCAATGGACGTCATGTTCTGTGAGAAGCCTTCAATTGCGCACAGTACAATTGGACACGATGAAATTGTACACAGTGCTATTGGACACATAATGTTGCGCACAGTTCTTTTGCGCACCGTTCATTTGGACACAGTTCTTCTGCGCACCGTACAATTGGACACCGTTGCTTTTGGACACAGGTTATCGAAATATAATTTAAAACACACAGACACACGCGTATGCGTGTAGAGCCCTGTTTGGAAATTTTGCTAATTTATAAATAATAAATCTTTCTAAATCAGCGTTTGTTCAATTGGACAGTTCAGTGTCGCACAGTTCAGTGTCGCACAGTTCAGTGTCGCACAGTTCAGTGTCGCACAGTTCAGTGTCGCACAGTTCAGTGTCGCACAGTTCAGTGTCGCACAGTTCAGTTTTGCATAGTTCAGTGTCATTGCACATGTAACAGATACAATGTGAAGTAATCAAGAATTAGAAAAACAAATTAAGTGAAATCAACTATTTTGTAAAGCAGAATATTCTTGTGTGCATCTACACTGAATTGTGCGAAAGTGAAATGTGCGAAACTGAACTGTGCGACACTGAACTGTGCGAGTAGATAGGCTAGGTTACTACTACCTCAGGGCGGCCGCGCGGGGCGCGGGGGAGGGGTGTATGCTACCGGGTGGGGGTGGTGGGGGAAACCCCCTTCCACACGCCTACATGGGGTGGGGGGAGGGTAGGCCCTCCCCTTTCCACACCCACATGGGGGTGGGGGCAAGGCCCCCTCCACACAGGCCCACGTGGAGGTGGGGTCCAAGCCCTCCTCCACACGGGTCCGCGCGGAGTTGGGGGCAATGCCCTTCCTTCGCCGACAGCATACCCCGCGCTCCCCCACGCCGCCACGCGGCGTCCCCGGTTACCACCGGCGCGCCATCGCGCAGGGTAACAGAGGCAGTGAGTCATGCACGCGCGAGCCGCATGTATCCCCCTTTCCCTCTACCACCATAGAAGAATAAAAATTTTTAATCGCGGAAAAAAAACGACGGCTCGCCGGGACTCGAACCCGGCTCGCGCGGTCGACAGTCTGACGTCAAACGCATGCGGCTATCGCGTACACTTGATGACACATGGTAAAAAATCGAGTATATAAGTTGCACGCGCTGCGTCCTCGGTTACCACGGGCGCGCGTTGAGACCCCCTCCCCACTACCGCGCTGAGACCCCGCTCCCCATTATCACCATACGAAAAAAAGAATAAAATATTTAATCGCGGGAAAAATCGAAAAAATTTAGATTAATATCTGTTTATGTGCAAGTAACGTGAAGAAAAAAAAACTAGCAGAGCGTGGTTTCGATCCACGGACCTCTGAGTTATGGGATGATCGAGAAGGTCTGCGGTCATCTATCGCCACAATAGAAAAAAAAACGATGGCTCGCCGGGACTCGAACCCAGGTTCGCGCGCGGTGATGCGCGTGATGTCAGTAGAATGATCGAGAAGGTCTGCGGTCATTTATCGCCACAATAACATCTCTCTCTCTCGATGTGAATGATATAAAAAAGTAGTGTCAAGCATATGAGATTTATGGGTATGACTAGTCCTCATCGTAAGTGTCCCGAGTTGTAGAGTTTACGCAATATCCTTGCGATTAGTGGTCTGCATACGGTCATAAGGATATGTGTTTTTTTTTATTCAGTTTTCGTGTATGTGCGTCAAGTTGCTCCCCCAGCGTCAGTGGGCGACGCAGGAGGAATAAAAAGCGCGAGCGATCGGGCGTTGGTCGCATCGCGTATCGTGTCTACCGTAGAGGTCTGATATGAGCAGATCCACTAATTGTACGAGAGAACGTATCGACGAAGAGGAAGAGGAAGAGGATATACATTGCTACGAGAGGGTATCCTCGAGCACGTCGATAAACGATAGCGATGCAGATGAGGATGAAACGTTGTTTAACAAAAAGTATGCCGTATGCGAGTATGTGTTGAAGGGAGATGCGCGATGGAGTTTCGCGAGCTATCATACGAGGAGAGAAATCGGTGCCAATTGTTTGCGTGAAAAGTTATGGATTGAGGCAACACTGTGGTGCAGTAAACGAGCGAAGACGTATATGAATAGAATACTGCCGAATAGATGGTGTCTCAATGAAGAAAAAGTACGTCTTCAAGAGCGATTGAAATTCAGATATCCAGAACTAAGGGTGATACGCGAAGAATGTCTGGAAAAACTGAAGCGAGCGAGCTGATCGAGAACACGGCGAATGTCGTCGACGAGGACGATTATCGCACGTGGGATCGTCGATGCGAAGAGTGTTTGGGATCGTTGAGGCATGAGTGTCGCAGGTGTCCGAATAGTACGGAACGATCAATTCCCTTGTCGCTTTGATAGCGCGGTTAGAAGGAGCGAGGATCGAACTGCGAGGTCGCGTAGTTCGCGCGGGTGCTGGTCACGATGGAGCGGGTGCCGGTTACGATGGATTCAGATGGGTGGAGATAGAGACTGCGTTTCAGAGACGGGTATTCACCGGTGCGGTAATCAATTTCCGTTACATCGAGCCTAGAGAATTTCTCGAAGACGTCGGAGACACGGTGATGGAGAAGGTACGCGACAATTTGGAAAGACATAACTGTGTGAAGGTCAACACGGTTTTCAATGGGAAATTCGTTGCGTTCGAAAAGACCGCTGTAAAGAGCATTGTCACGAAAAATCAACAGCTGTTTCGCACTGCAAATCTGGTCGAATGGTACGATACGGTGATGGAGACGATATTGGCAAAATTGGAGGAGTTTCAGGAGCGCGACAGCGGGTGGGCGCTGTCGCGCATTCTGAATGTAATGATCAATGTAAATATGTGCAATCCTATGCGCGCGGGCTGTTGGATCGAAATGTCGCCACAGGTACAAAAGAAGAAAGCGGTCGTGAACGTACGATCGATGGATAACGCATGTTTCGCGCGGGCGGTGGTCGCGGGTCTGTATCCTACCATGATTAATGCCACGAGATGTAATCGATATCCTGATTATCAAACGGTGCTGAGGCTCGATGGAATAACCTTTCCTATGAATCTGCGACAAATCAGCAAATTCGAACGGCTAAACGATATATCAGTCAACGTGTTTACCACTAGGGAGGACAAACCGGATGGAGCGATCGTTCCGCTGTTTCTTACCGAACGCAAAAGAGATGTTCACGTAAATCTGTTCTATGTATCGGATCCGCGATACGGCTTACAGTTTGGCCATTTTGCGTGGATAAGGAATCTTTCGCGATTGGTCGGGAGTCAGTGTATCAAATGAAAAAACAAGAAGTACATCTGTGATCGGTAAGTATTACGAGAGAGATAGTACATGTGAAGTGTGTGAACTAATAACAATATATACAAATTATTTTCAGATGTCTGCATTACTTTCACTCTAGTGAACGATTGTCCAAGTACATCGTGGATTGCGAAAGGATGAATGACTGTGCGATCGTTCTTCCGAACGAGGACAACAAGTGGCTCAGCTTTCGTCACTACGATCGAAAAGAGAGACTTCCGTACGTGGTATACGCAGATTTGGAGTGCGCCTTGGAGAAGGAGCGAGAGGAGAGCGAGTGTGTATCGCGAAGCGTATTTGCCTATCAACGTCATACAGTGTTTAGCGTTGGCTATTACGTGCGATGTGTGCGAGACGAGGAGTGGACGACGTACAAATCGTATCGCGGTGAGGACTGCGTGGCGTGGTTCGCGCGGGAATTGAACGATCTTGCGCATCGCGCGAAGCGGACTCTGACCGCGGTCGTGAGTATGACGTCGCTTACGTCAGATGAGATGCGTAGCTTTTGGAACGCGGAACGTTGCCACATATGCAGAGAGCCATTCCAGCCGAGTGATCAGCGCGTTCGCGACCACTGTCACATAACCGGACGTTACAGGGGTCCGGCTCATGCGCGTTGTAATATAAATTTTAACAATTCCTTCGTAATTCCGGTGTTTTTTCACAATCTTTCGGGTTACGATGCGCATTTCATTATCGAAGAGATCGCCAACGGTTTCGAGGGTAAAGTGGAGTTGTTACCGTTGACCAAAGAAACGTACATTTCGTTTACGAAACTCGTTCGGGGAACGTCGTCGGGAAAGGGGCGCAATTGCGTGAAGCTGCGATTTGTAGACTCGTGTAAGTTTTAAGCGCCAGCCTCGCGAAATTGGTGTCGTATCTGGACAAGAACGAACTGCGAATAACGCGGTTAGCGTTCTCGAATCTCGACGACGATTTCGAGATGCTCACGCGCAAGGGTGTGTTTCCTTATGAGTATGTCGATAGTGTCGATCGGTTACGCGAGACAGAATTACCGCCCCGCGAGGCCTTTTACAGTTCGTTGACTGGCGAGAGCGTCAGCGATAACGACTACGAACACGCGGTCACTGTATGGCAACGTTTCCGCATCGGTAATCTTGGCGAGTATAGTGATTTATATTTGAAAACGGACGTTCTACTGTTGGCGGATGTGTTTGAGAATTTTCGCGACAACTGCATGCGGAGTTACGATTTGGATCCCGCTCATTATTACACGTTACCGGGGTACACGTGGGACGCGATGCTAAAATACACAGGTGTGCGATTCGAATTGCTGACCGACATCGATATGCTCCTCTTTGTGGAACGCGGTGTACGCGGTGGTCTGAGTCAGTGCTCCCACAGATACGCGCGAGCCAACAATAAGTATCTTCCGTCGCACGATCCGTTAGAAGCGTCGACGTATCTCATGTACTACGATGTAAATAATCTGTACGGATGGGCTATGCGTGAATCATTGCCGTACGCGCAGTTTCAATGGGTCGATGACGTCAACGCGGGAAGTCTAGACGTAATGGCTGTGACCGCAGATTCCGATATCGGTTACATTCTTGAGGTGGATCTTTCGTATCCGCGCGAACTCCACGACGCTCACGCGGATCTTCCGTTCTGTCCGTTGCGCGCTGCACCTCCAGGCAAGGTCACCGATAAGCTGTTAGCGACGCTTCACGATAAGTCGCGCTACGTCATACACTATCGCAATTTGCAGCAATGTGTGCGTCATGGAATGCGTATACTTAAGATTCATCGCGTTTTACGATTCGCACAATCGCCGTGGCTGCGCGGATACATCGAATTGAATACGAGGTTTAGAATCTGTGCGAATAACGAATTCGACAGAACTATGTACAAGCTTATGAACAACGCGGTGTACGGTAAGACCATGGAAAATGTGCGCGAGCACGTTGACGTGCGTCTTGTGACGCGTTGGGATGGACGGTATGGCGCGGAAGCGCTAATTGCTAGGCCGAATTTTCACAGTAGAAGCGTGTTCTCGGAGGATCTGATGGTCGTTGAGTTACGAAAACTCGAAGTGATGCTCAACAAACCGATATACGTTGGCATGGCCATCCTAGAGATAGCGAAAACGCGATTGTACGCGTTTCACTACGAATACATGGTGCCGCTATATCGCGGTGTGTGTCGAATACTGTACACGGACACGGACAGTCTGATCTACTTTGTCGCATGCGACGACATTTATAGGGATATGAAACGCTACATCGAAAGATTCGACACGAGCGACTACGCCGAGAACAACGTGTTCGGTATGCCGCGCGCGAATAAGAGCGTTCCGGGTCTGATGAAGGATGAGAAACGTGGCGCGATTATGGTAGAATTCGTAGGGTTAAGAGCGAAGATGTATGCCGCGAGGGTGCTCGGACAGAGCGATACGAAAAAGGTGAAGGGTGTAAAGAGAAACGTAGTCGAGAGAACGATAACGTTCGACGATTTCACGTTGCGCGATATGACGGAGCAATCGAGATCGCAATACTGTGTGCGTTCGCGACTGCACGAGGTGTATACTGTGTCCGAAACGAAACTCGCTCTCAGTCCTCACGACGACAAGCGATACGTCGTGCCCGAATCGTACGACACGTTGCCGTGGGGACATTACAGGGTGCCGCAACATGACTAATACTATATGTGAACACCTTTATTGCATACCAATAAATAAATACAGTGTTACAATATTCCTGTCTTGTGTATCCACGAGTTGTGCGAATTATCCATTCCTAGCCACTTTACGTACGCCTCGTTGCCTTTTCTACGTAGAACCTTCTCCACCAGATAAACGTCGGGGTTGGCGACTCGTGACAATTCGTGCTCGTAGAAACCTCCAGCTATTGGTTCTCCGCGATAATCTTTCAGTAGATACGTTACAGGATTTGTCAGCTGTACCTTGGCGATGCGAAACACCTCTGTAGTCCAGTTGGGTGTGTAGCCTTTTTCGAATATCGTTTTGAATTTGCTCACGCGCACCGCATCGTCGATCCTGAATCGTCCTGGAGCGGCTATCTTCGTTCGACTGTACACCGTTTTCAAGAGTTTCTCGGCAGCAGCAGGCGTCACGTCTACGGGTCGCATACGGATCGTTCGATGTACGCGACGATTGTATCTCGACAACAGATTCGACAGTTCGTTGATCCACACGTACGATCCGTTGAGTGTGAACATCTTCCACATGTCGTTCTTGAGCGTACGATTGAATCGTTCCACCACCGAGGCCTTCATCACGGAATACGTAGAGTAATGGTTGATGCGACGTTGTTGCAATACTTCTCGCACGTCGGCGTTGTAGAACTCCTTCCCCTTGTCCGTTTGCAAATTTGTCGGACACCGCTCGCTCTCGCGAAAGAGTCGAGAGAGAGACGCGGCCACTTCCTTTCCACCCTTGCTCTTGAGTGGCACAGCCCACGCGTACTTGCTCAACACATCGATGATCGTCAGTATGTACTTGTGATTCTTATTGAATCGCGAGTACGGTTGCATTTCCACCACATCGGCCTGCCACAGATCGTCGTATCCTCGCACTATGACACGTCGGCGTGGAAAGTTCTTCCGCGCCGGAGCGTGCAGCTCTTCCACGAGTATTCGTTTCTCGATGCTCATCGTTCTCTTTGTTGGTAGTATGTAGTTGTATGTGTTATTTCGGTTGTAAAAGATCGTGAAGTTCCTTTAAGCGAGGATGTTCTCCGTCCTGCTGAGTTGTAAGTTGCAACACTGCTATCAATGCTCTCACGGCGATTTGCAGATTACGTAACTGTTCGTTGTGCGAGGCACTTTCTCTTTGCAGATTCGATACTGTATTATCAACATCGACGACGGTCATATCTATGTCGGGCGTTTTTTGTTTCAACTCCTGTATCGTTCTTGTACGTATCAAACTGCGATTGGATGAATTCTTCTCTTTTTGCAACATCGTTCGAATGCGTTTGTTTCCAGGTTTGTATATTGCTTAGTATAGTTTTTAATTCTCCTAGTTTCGTGTTATGCTGCTGTATTGCCCATCGGTGTCTGCCGTCGCTATCCTCGAGTCGTAGTATCAATGTTTCCACTTCTTTTGAAAGTTTTTCACCGAGGGTCCTTTTCACCTCGTGCAACGTTTGTTCTTCCAGTTCCACGAGTTTTCGAGTACTCGCGATTTGTGTCACGCTTTGCCGTAGCAGTTCATCCAATAACCGTATACTCTGGTTCACTGTAGACTGGTTGCTCTCTAACGTTGTTTGTATCTCTCCGATCCTCTTCTCGAACGTCCTCGCGCTCTCTTCCACTCGATGTGAGAGCGCGCGAAGCGTGGTATCCACGTAGTTTTTACTCGTCGCGTCGTTCTCGTGATGAGGTTCGCCTATGCGTCGTAACGTACGCGAGCGTCCGTCGTATTCACCATCAGTGTTTAGCCTCAACGTATTGTCGAGCACGTACTTCCGCAAGGATACGATCGACGAACGCGCTTCGTTCAGAGCGATCGCATCGTCGTCGTCTCTCTCACGAGACATGCCAAATTTGTTAACAGACATGACGCCCTCGAATGCGCGAACCGTACTGCTGACACGATCGGTGAAAACGGATTAATTTATAATGAATCCAGCCTCGCGAAGCTCCTCGAGTATCGATAGAATTTCGTTGTCGTGAGCGGTGTTGCCGGCGAGACGAGATAAATCGAGCAATCGAAGACGATTTGCCAATTCGTTGGGATCGTCCCAGTGAACGTAATCTACTTTGTTATCAGTTACTCGCATGGCTGACGGGACGCGGGTCGCACCCGCGCCTCTTTTCTTATCACCGCGAATGAGCGGACCGATAATCATACTGTACTTGTAACCCTTATTACCCAGTATCGGCATACTCGCGCTGCGACCGCGTCTGTGCGCGTTTGTCGCCAGCAGTATACTCTTGTATGTTTGCAAATCGTTGGTGTATACGAGATCGTTGGGGAGTCGTCGGAAAATCAATTCGTACAGACCAGAAGTACCGACGTACCTCGTTCCATCGATAATCATCGAATCGTCCTTGTTCACGTCGAATCGCTTGTCGCCGAGTTTAGTTCCAGCCTCGCTGACGTACACTCCGTAAACGTGATCGTTTACGTGCTTGTTCTCTCCACCGAGAAGATCGCCTATGTATTTTTGTCCCAACGGTCCCAATTGACTGTGCAACGCCTCGTGACCTTGCTCCGTTTGTAGAGTCTCTCTCGCGGACGTTTCGAGCGAGATCGGCGTCTCGTCCGTCTCGTACACTTCTTCTTCCCGTTCCACGTACGGGACTGACGTTGCTATGTTTTCTAGCGGTGCGATAGTTCTTCGCGACTCTATCGGTGTAGATCCAAGCATTTTGCGCGATTCTCTTGGCGTGGAACCGATTGCGGTCTCGTTCAGTCGATGTTTCTTCTTCCCCTGCAATGATGCGTCTGGAGTTGTCGCTTTGAACACTTCGTCGTCGTCGTCGTCGTCGTCGTTGTCGCCGTCATAATCGTAGTCGTGAGCGCTCTCCTTGCGCGCTGTCTTTGCGAGAACGGCTCCATCGGATGAGTTTTCGACGCGTTCGGCGATGCGTTTCAACGGTTCGACTATCGGTTTGAAGCGTCTCTCCAGAGCGATTTCCTCCCTCATGGTACCGGTTTTCAGAGCGCGATGTTTCTTCCGAATCGACGCGCGCGTTTTAGCGATCTCCTTCACAGTTCTCTCCTGCTTGGCGGTACTCATCGTTCTGATTGTCCTACAGTACGACGAAGTCGTTAAATCCACGTCTGTATCTGCCGTTTCGCAGTGCGCTGTCCTTATCTATGACCACAAAGCCGTACTTTCGACGCCAACTTTCGCGACACAGCGCGCGAAAGTGTTCGTACGACATGTCGGTGTTCACGTGATCGTTGTATACGTGTTTCATATCGGTTTCATCCTGTCGAAACAGGATCAAAAGATTTGCATTGTCGCGTATTAAATGTTTCGGTATCTTAGCATACGTCTGACAGAGATAGAAACAATCGACTCTCGAGTGTCGACCTATGGAAAAGTACTCTCTGATTGTATCTTGCTTATCGCATACCACGTCGTCGAATATGAATATCGAATTGGAAAGCGCCTCGCTGGGGGGTATGACGTCACTGTTATTCGAGAATGCGTGATAGCCGATCTCGACTATCGAGTCGGACAAACGTTCGAGGTATCGATACTTGGGTTGATGCAGGGATTTCGAGTACACGTACACGTTTGAGAAACGTATACCGTGTGGACCCTCCAATAGGCTTATCAACACGTTAGTTTTACCGCAATTGGATGGTCCGCAGATAATGCAGCGTATTGTGTTAGGCAACAAGGATCCGTGTCTGCGCGTTTCCTTTGCTACCTCCGACATCGATCGCATTCTACGGTCAAAATTGCGCACCCCAATCGTTGGTACTCGCGACACGAATCGCATTGTGTCTTTCACACGTACTGCGCGCCTGCGCAGGGATTCGCTCTAGTTTTATACAGGACCGGTTCGTCGGTTAGTCGTTCTATTTATACACGGCCGATTCGACGGTTCGCGCACAGTCGTCACGATGTTGCTGGCATTGCTGGACAGGCGCGATATTCTCGAGTGGTCTCCGGAACAGTTATGTTTCGTGTCGAAACACGTTCTGCTGCGTTACTTCGGCAACTACGTGGACCGATTGTGGGATAAACTGGACGTTACGTTGAAAGCCGATCCCGAGGTGCAAGGGTATCGCGCGTGTCGCGAGCATTACAACCAACCCTGGCAGGACACGCACATCGACGGTCCACCACCGCTCGTTAAGGATTGCGCTCAATGTCAGAGCGTGCGAAACGTATAGGCGCTGGTCTGTTGAACAGAGCGATAAACGCGCTGCCGTTCGAACTGCATGTGCCCGGTTATCAGTTTTGTGGACCTGGAACTCGTTTAGACGAACGATTGCAGCGCGGTGAGCGAGGGGTGAATCCGTTGGACGCGGCGTGCCGCGAGCACGACATTGCGTATTCGCGAAGCAGCAACCTTGTCGATCGTCACGCCGCCGATCGAGTCCTCGCTGAGAAAGCGCGCGATCGTATCACAGCGAGAAACGCGACCCTTGGCGAGAGAGCCGCGGCGACCGCTATATGGGGTGCTATGAAGGTAAAAACGAAATTGGGAATGGGTATGAAGAAGAAGAAGAGAGGAAGGAAGAGGGGGAAAAGAGTATTGCCAACGGCGAAACGCGGAGGCTTGTTGCCCATTCTGCCGATACTAGGGGTCCTCGGGTCCTTGATTGGTGGAGCCGCCGGTGTAGCGAAGGCCGTGAACGACAATAAAGCCGCGCGACGCCAGTTAGAGGAGCTGCAACGTCACAATCGAACGATGGGGGATCGCGGACTGTACCTCGCACCGTACAAAAAATACGGAGGTGGTAGTGGTGGGAAACGTAAAACGAAAAAAAAAACAAAACGTGGACGGAGACGCTAAAGGCGCTCGACTTACCGATGTATGACGTCACGACGAACGAACAATTGAGTCGAGCGGCGCGTAAACTACACATACCTCACTTTCGAGGAGTGTTTATGCGCGACGACTTACCCGTGAAAGCGCGACGTGAGGAATGCGGCATCGTGAATCTCGATAACACGGCGGGCCCGGGTACGCATTGGGTTACATATGTGAAACAGGCGAACGATGCTGTGTACTTTGACAGTTTTGGAAATCTTCGACCTCCGCGAGAACTCGCGCGCTATCTAGAGGCCGTCAACGTATCGTACAATCATCGGGCGTATCAAACGTTCAGTCAAACTTTCTGCGGTCAGTTGTGCCTGCGGTTTCTATACGAATTCGATTGGACGACACACACAAAAAAAACAACAAAAACGTAACTCCATTCGAGATAAATCTCAGTCGACTCTCGACCGTCATGTCGCTGACGCTCACGCTGACGGGAACGAGCGGCGTTCTCGTCGCGAGTTATTTTATATCCCGCTCTCGATCTCAGTGACGGTGACTACGAGTTGGGCCTTGCAAATTTCGAGACCTACAACACGATACCGAACGTCAATTCGACGAACGATACATTCTATTTTGGTGAGAACGACGAATCGATCGTCATTCCCGAGAGATCGTACGAATTGCGCGCAATCGAACGGTACCTCAAGGCCGCGATTATCGACAGACGACGACGACAACAGCGGGACAAGTCTACGGCCCATATTGGGCTGTTGACAATGGGCA
>NW_011966212.1:10600-12106 GCF_000949405.1 Vollenhovia emeryi | reverse complement strand
ATATGGATAAACCTAGCCCTTGCACCAATTAACACCAAATTCAATACCAATCTTCCTTTAATGATACTTTATAAATTTAAAAAGATGTTAACATCTTAACTAATATATGTTGTTGCGAATAGTATTATCACAGCCCCAGTGGTCGAGCTGGTAAGACGCCCGTCACGGATTGAGGGAGGTCCCAGGTTCGAATCCTGGTTGGGGTAATAATTTTCGCAATAAGAATTTTAATTGCCAGATACGGTCAATAAAAATCATTGATGTTGTTAATTACTGCTGGCGACTTTTAAGAGTATTCTTAATAGTTTAAAAAATTTAGACCAATACCTCAAAATTGACAGAAGTATATTTGTCCACACCAACTTCAACGTACACACATACACACAGATATTTTGATTTCAATGTGATTTTCAGCATTTTGGAACATTTCGAACACATTAGCAAAGAGAATTGAGAATCAATATTTTTTTATACGAAAACAGTTCCCTCTATGAGGGAGCAATAGAACTAACGATACATTTTTATTTCCAGAGCATACAACTTACTTGGTCAGTTTATAGTGCTTCGTGGATTGGTAAATCGCAGAAAATGAAAAGCAATATTTTTATGATGCTTCAAAGAAGTCAAAAGCCGCTTTTAATATCTATGAGTGGTTTTTTACCTGCCCTTACTTTAGAATATTATGCGAGTGTGAGAATTACTTTTAAAAAAATATTTATTACTCTTATATCTATATACATACAGGATAAATCTTGGCTGTTGTGACAACTTTTTATCATAGGTATCCATATACCATAACATGGGTTACCGACCGCAACTGTAGTTAACCGAGCAGTTCATAGATGTTAGCTGCATAGATCCATCTGCTGTACAGGCACGTTAAAAACAGAATCAAATAATCTGTTGCATGCTATGCATACATACGTTTCCGATAAATAATATGTATATCCAACTTTCTTAGGCGTTTCAGTTTTTACATGGATATGTATAGTAACGTAATTTCTTAATTATCATTGTGTATCTATCGCGTAAAAACAAATAATTTTCGATATTTGCGTATCTTTTTCAATAATAATTTATTAAAATTCTTTATTTGGTAACATATTCTTTTCACGCTTACGTGAAAGCATTTATATTTCAACGCGTAGAAGAAGAGTTGGATCTACAGCGTTGGAATTATACATACAAAAATATTAAGTCTACAATTATTACGATTATATTATATTATTATTAATTATTACTATTTGGTACAGATGGAAGTAGCCAATTGAAATATCAAAATATTTTTTGCATAATGACGCAACTTTTATAAGAATAATTGTAGACTTAATATTTTTGTATGTATAATTTCTAATGGTGTAGATCCAACTCTTCTTCTACGCATTGAAATGTAAATGCTTTCACGTAAGCGTGAAAAAGAATGTCACCAAATAAAGAATTTTAATAAAATATTATTGAAAAAGATACGCAAATATCGAAAATTATTTGTTTTTACGCGATAGATAA
>NW_011966212.1:0-5544 GCF_000949405.1 Vollenhovia emeryi | reverse complement strand
AATAAGTTAGTCGTAACTCGCCTTCGACACGGTCAAGTCTGATCACCTTGCCGTGTACCAAGATCTCAATAAAGTTCTCATATATATCCTATCCAGTGAGTGAGTTCTTTCCCGCCTTAGCATACCGGCTATCGGCTAAGAAGTATTGTGGGCGCTTCAGCCGGGCCGCAATAATATCGACAGGCCCCACAGATCGATCTATGCAGCTGACATCTATAAACTGCTCGGTTAACTACAGTTGCGGTCGGTAACCCATGTGCTATGGTAACAAGTTGTCACAACAGCCAAGATTCACCCTGTATATTTACTACATAATATCAGAATGTCTATATTTTCTTTGCAGTTTTTAACCTCAGTTTTATCATATTTTATGACAATGAGAGCAGCCATTACCACATAAACTAATAAATGCAACTACTTTGTACCACACGCGTTACAATTGGTTACATTTAATAATAATAAATATATTTTATGTATATAGAAATAAAAATTGTAAAATAGACAATATAAAAATGAAATAAAAATTTATATTTATACTCTGTGTAATTTGATTTCATAAAAGGCAATATCCCATTGGGAATAAACTATTTTAGCATCTACATGTATTCGCACGCACGCACGCACGCACGCACGCACCTCTCTCCTTCTCCCTCTCCCTCTCCCTCTCTCTCTCTCTCTGCAGATGAGTTGAACTAGACGTGTTTCTTGTCGCTCCGTGTTCAGTGTCAAATTTCTGCCGTTTTTTGCCCTTTGGGGCGTTTCTTTTTTAGTGCAGCGATGTCGAAAGCTATTTTGCTTGACCCTTCAACTTTGGTCTGAGCTGCTAATACTTCGAGCTGGACATGCTGGACATCCGTTAGGATTTATTGGAAATATTCTGTGGTATTTATTCGACCTAAACAGTTTGTTTACCGGAAAGGACGGGCGAACAACGACCATGGCGTAGGCTTTGAGGGACGGAAAGGCAGTGGCGCAGGAATCATTATAGTCGGTATTATTAGTATAGACATGACTGACAACGATAGCGATTATGCAACAAATGCTCTGCTTGTAAGAAAGACATTAAAAACACCGCTGTACAGTGCAAGAAATGCAGAAAATTATTTTTCCATCCTGGGTGTGTCAGCAAGCATAGAATCTACAATAGTGCCCGAGAGCTTATTAAATGCGGGGGTCCATACGAAGAAATAAAGTTGAGAGCGGAAATGAAGAAATGAAGAGGGCAATAGCAGGAGGGAAAGATAGAGGGAGGATAGGTTCGATGGGGGCAACAGGGGGTGCGAGTAGTCTGGCCACGACTGACATGAAAATTGACTGGGTGGTAAGAACAGTGAAGGAAATAAAAACGAAGTTGCATGTATAAAAGATATTAAGTCAATAATTAGAGAAATAGTTAAAAGCGAGCTGAAAGAAATAAAAATAGAACTAAAAGAGATGAAGAAAGGCTTGCAACGAAGAATAGAAGAGACGACAGATGATGGACGAAAGAGTTACGCGAGTGCAGCCAAGGAGAAGAAGAAAGACAGCATGATAATAGTCAAACCAAAGAAGCAGCAGGAAAGTGAAATGACAAAAAACTAGTAAAGGAAAAAATTAATATCACAGATATGGCAGTGGGAATTACACAACTTAGAAAGGGAAACAAGGGAGCTGTTATTCTTGGATGTGAGAATGAAAGTGAGATGGAAGAACTGAAAACCAAAATGCAAAATAAATTAGGTAAAGAATACAATATAATGGAACCAAAAGGAGCGAGGCCGAAAATACAAGTGGTAAATGTTGGAGAAGAGGAAATGACAATGGATGAAGAAAATCTGTTAAATGTTATTATAAAACAAAATAAAATTGAAAATGATAGAGAGGAGTTTCATATGCGACTAACTAAGAAGATAACCAGAGAAAAATCCAATAGAGATAGGGAAAATGGTTCACTAATTATTGAAATGGATGACGTAACACATGACCTATTAATGAGAAGAGGAAAAATAAACATAGGATGGAGAAAATGTCGGGCTTTCCAATACTGCAGTGTAAAAAGATGCTACAAATGTTGAGGCTATTATCATATCGCCAAAAACTGTACGAGACAAGAAACTTGCCATAAGTGTGCAGGAGAGCATAAAGATAGTGAATGTAATGCGATAAAGAATAGATGTGTGAATTGTATGTATAAAATAAAGACATACAACATGAAGCTAAATGATGAGCATGATGCCTTAAGTAGGGAATGTCCAACATACTTGAGAGCACTGGAAGAGGAAAAGAAGAGAACTGGCTCGAGTAACATAAAATAGCAACTAAAGACGGAGGTGGTAACAATCATGTATACGAATACCCAGAGTCTGTTGGCACATAAAGATGAAATATTACACCAGATAATGAAGAGAATGAATCCTGCGTTCGTGGCACTATCGGAAACCAGAATAACGCAAGACATTGAGGACTGTGAAATAAATGTATCAGGGTATAGTATACGAGGGCGGTTCAAATATGATCGAGACAAACGCTCTGACACATTTATTTATTATCGAAAATATTTACAAAAATTCACAGTTTTTCTAGGTAATTCCCCTCACTAGTTACACATTTTTGCCACCTCTCCGGAAGCTTTTTGATGCCGGTATCGAAGAATTCCTTGGGCAACTCGGACAGCCATGTGCGCACGAACTCCTCTACCTCGTCGTCGGTGTTGAATCTTTGACCTCCGAGGGCTTCTTTCAGTGGTCCAAACATGTGGTAGTCGCAGGGTGATAAATCCGGACTGTAGGGGAGGGGGGTGTTCTAGTACGGGCGTATCCCGTTTGGACACGTAACGATTGGACACCGCTCGATTGGACACGCACTATTGAACACGCATTATTGGACACCGCATTATTGGACACAAGCATTATTGGACACCGCATTATCGGACACAAGCATTATTGGACACCGCATTATTGGACACCGCATTATTGGACACCGCATTTTTGTACACCGCATTATTGGACACAAGCATTGCAAGATTGGACACTGCATTTTCGGACACCGCATTATTGGACACTGCATTATTGGACACCGCATTATTGGACATTGCATTTTTGGACACCGCATTTTTGTACACCGCATTATTGGACACAAGCATTGCAAGATTGGACACTGCATTTTCGGACACCGCATTATTGGGTACTGCATTATTGGACACCGCATTATTGGAAACCGCATTATTGGACATTGCATTTTTGGACACCGTATTTTTGTACACCGCATTATTGGACACAAGCATTGCAAGATTGGACACTGCATTTTCGGAAACCGCTTTATTGGACACAAACGTTACAAGATTGGACACCGCATTAAGTACACACACGCACGTATATGCATGTCAATCGACACGCTTGAAAAATTTGTCGTATATCGACAAATGTAATACCAGCTTAACTTGTGAACTTATGTTCTTTGCACCTGTCATTTCCTATATGCAGGGTAGTACAGATAAAGTGTCCATCCGCTCGTATATAGGTAGAGCGGGTTAAAAGTTTATGTAAAATTCGCAATACTTATCGAGTAATTAATTAAAATACCTGAGCGAACAAACGGTAAGCTTGCCTCGGTAAGTATGTAAAATGGTTTACTTGTTAGGCCTCCTAGCAAGTGAACATTGTCTGATAGCGAGAGGTGGAGCGATGCGTGGCATATAGCACCGCGCCAAAAAATTGTCAGCCATCGAATGATTATTTACACGTCTCATTGTCTGAGACTCGCCGCTTGCTGCTTGATTTTTCAGCCCGGTGTCATATGTCACGTATCGTTCCATATCTTGCTTTACATGCCAATCGAGTCCGGCCTACCGTTTTCCTCATTGTATGCAAAGAGCTGCATCTTGGACAAAAGTTTTTATCCTACGTATCACTTTGCGATTAATAATTCAATCCGCGATTCCCTGAGCTCTACATAAAAATACGAGGTAAGTAACCAACATTCGAATAGTTTTGTGCTTATATAGACTGGTAATAGCTAGTTGCTTCTATGAAAGAATTTGACTTTTGATAAAGTAGTCGAAATTATTTATCTATCATTTAATGATAAGTATTACATGCTACTATCTTGCATAAGTAATATACCTACATATTTATTGTGACATTTTATACTGCTGTTGGATTCGAAATTTCTGAACAATTTTGTTTCAAATAGGGACAGGAGCAGTTCATATATTATATATGCTTTGTTACATATTACTGGCAAAAATACAAGCTAACGGATTGGTACTAAAGTGGATAAGGAAAGCATATGAAACACGTTAAAAAATGCATAAGGAGAAATCAATTGTAAGAGTTAATTAAAAATAAATTTTATTAAACATTTTATTTTCAGGTGTCGGCTAAAGAAAATTCAATTTCGAAAGCTGGCCGAGCAGCACACCGAATAAACAAACCATTACACAATAAAAATAATTTTCATTAACAGTTTACGAAACAAAATTTATATCTTTTCACGTACATTCTAAAGACTACGAAAGAGTATTATTATGTAAAAAAGTACGAAAGTACACGATACTATTTTCCCTACTGGATTACAGGATTTAGCTTTAAGTCACCTGATCTAAAACTCTGCATCTTTATTGACTCTCGTAAGCAATCCAATAGGGAAAATGGTATAGTGTGCCGTTGGCTTTAGTCTAACCAAAAACAATAATATTCTGTTGCTGTATTAAAAATTACACGGTCGGTCTCGCGCGCGCGGTACTAGCTGTGCTTACACTTGGTGCGAGACACTACCGTGTCTCGTGATACTTCTTTAAAGTTTCAACTAAAAAAACAATTTTCTTCTTATTTAAGCTGTAAAGACTAACTTTGCGCTTCCTATTATAAAATAATCCATTAAGGCCCGGTCTACAATGAGTTGTTAGTCGTTAGAACTATATGTCGGTCCTTTTTCTTCCACCCAGAAAGGAAAAGGATCAACATATAGTTGCGACTTCTGACTAACGACTAACGACTCATTGTAGACCGGGCCTAAAGTATCACAGCAAAATGTAAAATAAAACGCAACGTGTGACATGAAATACTTTGGTAATTATGCATAAAAGCGACTTCCTCTCCGATTTGTTTTATTTTTAAATATGTTGTTGGGGATGTCTTCCCGAGTCATTTCATATATATATATATATAAGGGGGGGACTCAAATAGTTTCGGAGATACAGCTGAGAAAGGATACAAATAATAAATATATTTCCTAACTCGTACTTCCGCTGTTGTACTGTTCCACATGGGTTTGCAACTTTCCACGTGAAGCGAGATCCACTCCACACCTCTGACATAGGGTGGGTAGGGTTATTTTTAACGAAGTGGAGCCCCCCCGAAGGGGGGGGCGGAACATACTGTCTCCACGCAGGTACTTCCACCAT
This sequence comes from Vollenhovia emeryi, assembly GCF_000949405.1. Classification (NCBI taxonomy): domain Eukaryota; kingdom Metazoa; phylum Arthropoda; class Insecta; order Hymenoptera; family Formicidae; genus Vollenhovia; species Vollenhovia emeryi. The sequence goes on along the minus strand of NW_011966212.1, from coordinate 161 downwards.
TGTACTGTTCCACATAGGTTTGCAACTTTCCACGTGAAGCGAGATCCACTCCACACCTCTGACATAGGGTGGGTAGGGTTATTTTTAACGAAGTGGAGCCCCCCCGAAGGGGGGGCGGAACATACTGTCTCCACGCATACATTTTTCTACCCACATATAAG
>NW_011966211.1:16495-19823 GCF_000949405.1 Vollenhovia emeryi | reverse complement strand
CTGGTCTGGTCGACGACGACGACGACGACCGGGACGAAGACGACGACAAAGACGTTTCTTAATCCAAAATTTAACAAATCTGACGTTTGCATTGCAATACCTCCACTCTTGGAGCACGTAGGAGAAAAGTAAAAACACTTTTATTATGCAAATTGTACCCAAGCTATCGATTAAGCGCAGTCTCAATTTCGTCGGATCAGCTGTTGTTGAGATCCGAAAATCTGAGGGCCCGTCAACTGGTGTACTCGCGTAAACTTACACGGTCGGTCTCGCACGCGTGTACTAGCTACGCTTACACTTGGCGCGAGACACTACCGTGTCTCGTGATCTTTCTTCATTTCTGATTCTATACTCTTTGCATTAACCGGTAAATCTTCTACTAAATTCAGTTCAAAAGCATCTACTACATCTATATTTTTGGTGCCCTCCTTTAACGGTAATCTGGACAAACAATCCGCGTTCGCATGACTTTCAGACTTCCTATATCTACTTGTGTAATTAAATCCTTGTAAAAAAATAGCATAATGCTGCATTCTCATTGCACTATAGACTGGTAAACTTTGATTCGGTGAGAAAATCTGTACCAATGGTCGATGATCCGTGACCAAAGTAAATTTCCCCCCATAGAGGTATTGATAAAATTTTTTTATCCCGAATATTATACTATATGCCTCCTTGTCTATTTGCGCGTATTTCTGTTGGGTTTCCGACAATGTCTGCGACGCGAATTGGATCACTCTTTCTGTTCCATCTGGGTATGTATGAGAGAGTACCGCCCCAACTCCGTATGGGCTCGCGTCTGTCGCCAGAGTACGATCGGTAATTTCGGGTCAAAATGCGTTAAAATTCGATTACTCATGAATGCTTCTTTAGCTTTTCGGAATGCTTTTTCCTGTACCTCTCCCCAAATGAAACGTGTATTTTTATGTAATAAAATATTTAGCGGTTGCAAAATAGAGCTTAAATTACGTATAAATTTACTGTAGTAATTGATCATCCCTACAAAAGCCCGGACATCCGAAATATTTCGAGGTCACGGCATTTGTCTAATCGCCTCCATTTTAGAAGGTTCTTTGTGTATTCCATCTTTTCGTAACACGTGTCCGCAATATTGTATTTCATCCTTAAAAAAAGTAGATTTTTCTAAATTAATTCGTACATTGTGCTTGAGCAATTTATTTAATACTAAATGTAATCTCCGTAAATGTTCGTCATTCGAAGGGGCTGTAACGACTATATCGTCTAGGAATATACCATAGCTACCCCTGGAATGTCTTGCAATATTTGCTCTAATGTTCTTTGCCATATTGCTGGTGCTGACGCGATCCCGTACATTAATCGATTGACTGCAAAGAATCCCTTATGAGTATTTAATGTTAGGAATTTTCTGTCATCTGGGTGTATTTCTAACTGCAGATACGCTTGACGTAAGTCAATTTTTGAAAACTTGGTACCCCCTGTTAATTTAGCAAACAGTTCATTTGTTGTAGGAAATGGGTGCTCGTCAATTATTAATTTCGGGTTAACTGTCGATTTGTAGTCTCCACATATTTTAATAGTACCGTTTGATTTCAATACCGGGACAATGGGGGTCGCCCATTCCGAATTCTCTACTTTGGTAAGTATTCCTGCTTGTTCTAGCTCACTCAATTCCTTTTCTAATAATGGGATTAGTCTAAAGGGAACTGCTCGAGCTTTTAAAAATACCGGAGTTGAATTTAGCTTTTTTGTAAGTCTTGCCTGTATTCCTGTAATTTTCGCTAACGTAGGCGCACCTAAGTCTTTGTATTGCTGTAATATTAATTGTAACTGACTAGTAGTCTCCTGTGCATTAATATTATAGTTCTCTAATGCATTACAACCAAGAAAATCTGGCCCACCGCGCTGACATTTCAATTGCCTGATCCACTCCCTTCCTAGTAGGGGTTCCTTTTCCAATTCCGTAATGTAAATATTCAATTTTTTTCGCGTTTTATTACATTGAACGTAAACCTCAATAAATCCTAATATTTTGACTATTGTTTTACAATATGCAATTAGGCTGAGATCTGTCTGATAAACGGATGAATCTGGGAAAAGCGTACGAACTTGCCCGCGATTCATAATTGTTACCGCGGAGCCACTATCGACCTCAAAACGGATCTTTTTATTATTTACCAAAAGTGTGCAAAAAACTTATCTCTGTGGCTCGAATGCTCCAGCTGTAAGACCTCATCCAATTGGTTGGCCGGTTCGTTCTTTTTAAAACACACTCTGACCAAATGTCCGGATCCTCCACAGCCAGAGCAACGTATATCTCTGCTTAAGGTACATTGCGACGCAAAATGTCCTTTACCGCATCTGAAACACTTAATAGCTTTAGAATTGTTCTTATTCGCCTGCTTTGAATTAACTAATAAAATAAAAATTATTTTTATGTGGCGAATCAGTAATTGCTAATCTCTTTTTTCAAAACTATAATTTTTCTTATCCATTGGCTTCTTCGGTGTCTTCTTGCCTGCTTACAGGTATTCTACCGCTGCCGTTGTTGCCGGACCCTGTGTAGCGCCATTTTGTAATGACGTGGCACCTTGCTGCGATAGTTCCATTGTTGTGGCTATCCGTAAGGCTTCTTCGTACGCGTTAGCTCCCTTTTCTCCAGTAATCTCGTCTGGCTTTTCTTGCTCGATAGTCCAAAGATCAATTGGTTCCGCAACGCCGTCTTCAAGTAATCTCCGAATTTGCAATGAAGACTCAGTTTATGCAAGGCCGCCGCAAATTGCTGTACCGTTTCCCCCTTCATCTGACGCCGTTGGTGGAACTTAAAATTCTCCGCAATCTCCAACGGTGCTGGATCGTAAAACTCTTGCAGTTTGTCCATCAGATTTTTGTACGGTTGTGTGAACGGGTCTTCCGGGTCTAATCGATCGCAGAGTATATCGAACGCACTCGGTCCCACATAGTGTAATAAATAGGGCACCCGAGCGTTTCCTGCGATTCGAACAATTGTAAATGCTCCTTGTAATCGCTGTAGCCATCGCCGCCAAGTTGTAATTTCCGGGTTGAAATTCTTAATGGTAAAGGAATTCGGAATACTAATTGATTGTATCCCCGCGGCGGAAACACCGCTCGCATTCTCGGACGTCATCTTCTCTCAATCGGCACGAACACGCCTCGACTTCGTGACTCCCTCGTGTAACCGTTCACCGTGCCACGTGCTCAAATCAAGCACGCAGCGTACGGAGCAGTAAAGAAATTAGACGATACTTGCGTCTAATAGTCGAAATCCCATCCTCGTCGCCAATTCTGTTAGGTTCGTAGGAGGGTGGAAGTACTCTCCGATTTCGAC
>NW_011966211.1:7738-13935 GCF_000949405.1 Vollenhovia emeryi | reverse complement strand
AACAAGGAATCCGGCCAGAACAACACCACGACACCAGAGACAGAGAAAGAGAAGATTAAGGCAGTAGTACTCCCATACGTCAGAGGCACTACGGACCGCATCAGCAGAATCCTGAGCAAACACAACATCAAAGCGATTTTCAAACCTTGCAACAAGCTCTCACAAATGCTCCCCAATCCCAAGGACCGGAGACCCCCTTTGACAGCCCCAGGGGTTTACAAGGTCCCTTGCTCCTGCGGCAAAGTGTACATAGGAGAAACCGGGAGGAAAATTAGTACACGAATCAAAGAACACCAGCGATGTACCAAATACGGCCACTTCTCACAATCAGCTCTAGTCGAACACAAGATCGAGACCGAACACGCCATCCAGTTCGACAAAGCCACCATGCTGGCCCCGTCCCAAAGCTATTTCACACGGAAACACCGCGAAGGCATAGAAATCTTGAAACACCCTGACAATCTGAATCGCGACAAAGGCTATCAGGTGAGTCCGATATGGCACACCGCCCTCCCGGTTTTTTAAAAAACTGTCAGCCGGCATAGGCTGACCCCCCTCCCTCTGACCACCCCCTCCCCCTGACTACCCCCTCCCCCCCAAGAACGAGTATAAAAGGACTAGCGCAACGCGAGGGAGCTCAGTATCAGAGTCTCCCAGCCCTGATGAAGCAGACTGCAACGCCTGCGAAACGTCGGCACCACACTGCAAACGGACGCGGCAACCATCCGGAAGCCATGAAGACTAAATAAGTATATGTTGCGTGAAAAATATCTTCCAATATGAAAATAATTATTTTTTTGTCGTTAAAAAATTTCTTCAAATAGCAGATTTTTATAGTATTGGCATCAGCTCATCCTCAGTCGGTATTTACAAGTGTTCTGAATTAGCTCTTGATTATGATGTTATTCCATTGGAGAATATCAAGGCTAAATGTTTTAAAATGCCTTATTGAGCCTGTCTCTCTATTAATGAAGTGTGTGATAAGGTAGTAGAATACGAATTTATCGTTGCAGTTATGCAATAATAATAAAGAAAACAATTAATTTTATTACTATAGGTGTACAGGGTGTACCAAAAGTCTGGAAATGGTCGAATATTTCATAAACTATGCATTTTAGAAAAAAATGTTGCGGACGAAAGATGTTTGATTCTAAGAGCGTTTAATTATAGTGTTTTGAAAAGCTCTCGAGATAAGCTACAAGAATATTCAATGAAACATAGGGAGTTCCATTTAAAAATCAAAGTTGAGCTCCATATAACCTTGGCACATTCATTCAAGGTCAATCCAATAACACCATCATGTGTCCCTCTTCGAACCAAACAACTTTTGTCTGAAACATTTCTTTCTAAAATGCATAGTTTATGAAATATTCGGCCGTTTCCAGACTTTTGGTATATGCTACTACACAGGGTGTCCTGAAATTCGCGAGTCAAAATACCATAGCAAGAATGCCGTCGAAAAAATAAATTAAAAAGTTATGTGCCATTTTTCGTTCCGAGCAGTAGTTTTCTTAGATAAAAAGGTTCAAAACAGGCCAATCATACATTACGGTTGAACGGAAACCTGTCCGTGAGTCGCGCGTCGATAGTTTAGTGCACTAACAACGCTTTCGTGCGTTCAGTTTACAAATCGCCTTTGCTGTGCGTACATACAAATTAAATGTGGTTAGTTTCTTGTCGTGAAGTGAGTGCTTGTTGTGTCGCGACTGACAATCCTTGGAAGGAACACGTGTTTGGTTGTCTTTCAAGGATTATTAGTCGCCGAATGATTAATCGATAGCGATTAATAATGGTGATAAACGTGTGTTCCAAGTGTAAGTGAGTGAGTGAGTGAGTGAGTGAATGAGTGAACCAGAGAGAAGCTGATCGCAACGGCCACCCCACGAAAGAGCCCGCGCCTGACTGTGAGTTGCGCCGCCCCTGCCTACCTCCTGTATTCGACGTGTGATAGGGTAACAATTTTTATTTATATCTCGAAAAATAAGCTTTTACCAAAGTTTTACAAGAGGAAAATTTATCTTAGAATTTTATTCCGAACTTGTATTTTCAATGGTAAAAGGTTATACTTACTCACCCTGTATGTTGTGTTATAACTGAATGCTTCGATGGGTCTAATCTAATGTTATTGGTGTGTTCTTTTAATCTAGTCTGTAATTTCCTTTTAATCTGTAACGTATGATGCGTCACAATTTGCGCATGGAATTTTATAGACCACATTATTCATATTTAATTTGTTAGCCTTATCTTTGATTGCACATATGAATCTATTCATTTTATTGATGACCCTAAATCCTAGTATGAACTTTGTCTTGTCTATTAGTGGTTTAATTAAGGGGGCATAGGACTCTTTTGGCTACAAAAAATCGAAAAATTTTTTTGCATATTTTGAATGCTTAATGTCTTAAGAATGTTACCCCAAAGCCGTTTTTTGAAATTCGAAATAGTTTGGAAGTTACAGCACTTTAAACGGCTTTGTGTACAGCTGTCTGTAGCCTTGTTGCAAAACTTTAAACGCGATTTTCTCGAAACTGCTCTTTCAAAATCGGTACCATGGATAACTCAAGGACGGATCAACCGATTTACTTGTTTTTTTTTGAATGAAAGCTTATAAAAGCTTATAAAATATAAAAATTCTCTAGTCCCTATCGGATGCTTTTTCGATTCTTTGATTTTTTATATTTTTTTCCAGAAAGAAAGTAAGAAGTGTTGCCGAAAATCGATGTTTTACGTTTAAAAGTCCGCCATTTTGTTAAAAATAAAAAAATTTTAAATTCCATCCGATAGGAACTACAATTTTTAGTATACTTTAAGGTCTTTCTTGAATTTTTTGTCTCACAATCAGATAATTCAACTCGGAGATATCTCTGGTACCGCAAAACGCTGCATGCCGTGCAAGGTCTAAAGCGAGGGACTGTTGACAGAGTATTTTTCAATAAATTTTAAAATATAAAATTGTAAATAATAGTCAAAAAGATGTATATTTATTTATTAAAAAACCCGATTTTTATAGCTTATATATCTTTTCCAAAAATAATGAAAAAAACATACATTTTACAGCCGAAAGAGTCCTATGCCCCCTTAACTTCTGAACAGAATTGAGAAAAGGTAGAATTAGAAGTTTTTTCATAGGAGGTTCGTCCGGTTCGTCATTTACGTCAGTGCTTTTATTCTGTCTTTTGTAAAATCTTTATTCTATTGTTAATTTTGTTGAATATAAGTTGGAGGGGGTATCCAATGACTAATAATATAATATATTAATACATATTAATACATAGGTCGAGATTTTTCGCATGAAACGTAGGATGTGACAATAGTATTGCTCTATCAATTAAATCATATACGAGTATGGTGCCTATTTTATGACTCATAGGATGGTTAGAGTGGAATGACAGGAGTCTCCCTGAAAATGTATATTTATGAAACCAATCTATATGAATTTCGCTATGACCACTTCAAGTTGAAGTTCCAAGAAACTAATTCTTCTATTAATTTCTCTTTCAATAGTGAATTGTAGTCTATTGTGATAGCTATTGAATCTAGCCATGATGTTGTCGACTAATGATTTTGAGGCTGCTAACAGTATGTCGTCCACATATCGGTAATAGAATACTAACGAATGTTCAAATTCCCTGAGTATCTGTTCTTTGAGATCTCTCATCACAATGTCCGCTATGATGGGCGAGAGGGGGAACCCATAGGTGTACCAAACGTTTGCTTGTATATGACGTTGTCTATACCGGTTCTTATCGGGGATAACTTTACCTGAAGAAACTACACTTTTTTCATTAGACGTTGTCTCACTATTCATCAATGTCCCATTAGACCTAGCCATCAAAAGCATCAGAGAAAGATGGGAATTAATTAAAAACAATACAGGAATCCCTAAAAAATAATTCTTATCTGCCGTTAATTTCATCTTAACTTCCACTTTTTTCACATTTGACGTCATATACAAGCAATCGTTTGGTACACCTATGGGTTCCCCTCTCTCATCCATCATAGCGGACATTGTGATGAGAGATCTCGAAGAACAGATACTCAGGGAATTTGAACATTCGTTAGTATTCTATTACCGATATGTGGACGACATACTGTTAGCAGCCCCAAAATCATTAGTCGACAACAGCATGGCTAGATTTAATAGCTATCATAATAGACTACAATTCACTATTGAAAGAGAAATTAATAGAAGAATTAGTTTCTTGGAGGACTTCCGCTTCCAGCGCGATAACAGTGACACGTGCGTGATCGGTCGGATACTTTGGGAGGGCAGAGTGAGTGATAGAGAGAAGTGCCGAGAGTGAGAGTGGAGGTGAGAGAGAGAGCGGAAGAGAGAGAGTATGAGATAAGATAAAGGGAAGGAACAAAAAAGGGGTGAGTAAAGGGAGAATCTAGGCAGAAAGGGCGAGCAAGGGAGCAGGGCGAGGCATAGAGGAAGGAGGAAGAGTAGACGGGAACGAGGTAAACAAGCACGGACGAGAGACGGGCATAGAGACAACATCACACATAGAAGGGTAATCAGGTGAGTGAACGGGGGGACGGGCGGGCGAAGAGCAGGAAAGGAAGAGAAGGTGGAGAAATGGACGGAAAAGGTAGTAGGATAGATAAGGTGAGAACAGAGAAGACGAGATGCGGGAGCGCGGAAAGTATAGAGGATATGTGGAAGAGAAAAAGAAATGAACTGGAAAAAAGCGGAGGCGAGGATGATATTTTCAAAAGGAGTAAACTAACAGAAAGATCGCCGGGAAAAAATGGAGAAGAAGAGAAGATAGGAATAAATAAGAGAACGAACGAATTAGATTTAGATTTAAATTTAGATTTAGGTGTAGATAAGGAAGTAGGAATAAATATAGAGGGGAGATTACAAGAGATGATGGAGAGAATAAGAGAAGGTATAATGAAGGAGTAGGAAAGAATAATGAAAGGAGTAGTAGAAGAAGTGAGAAAGGAAATCAGAGGATGGTGGAAGAAATGGAGGGAGGAGAAAGGAGAGCTGATAAAAAGGATTGAAAGAATGAACGAAAGAATAGAAAAACTAGAGCAGGGAGGGGGTGGGGATAGAGAGGGGAGCGGGAAGAATGACGAGGGCGAGAGCAGGATTATGATGAACATGAGAAGATTGGAAAAAAGACTGGAGAATAAGGAAAAGGAGGAAAGAAGAAGGAACGTGATGCTAAGAGGAGTAGAGGTAAAGGAGGGGAAAAGGAAGGAGGCGGTGGAGGAGATTCTCAAGATAATAGGTACGAAGGCAAAGGTAAAGGAAATAAGAAGACTAGGAGAGAGGAACGAGAGTTAGGAAATGAAGAACAGAAATGGGATATAATGGAGAGAAAGAAAAATTTGAGAGGGAGAATAGAAAGAATCACGGAAGATCTAACTTGAAGGGAAAGGAAAGTCAGATGGAACCTGGGACAAATAGCAAGAATGGAAGAGGCAAATGGGAGAAGGGCTTGGATAAAGGGTGGGAGAATAAAGATAGAAGGGAAGTGGTGGGAATGGGATGAGGAAGAGGAAGTACTAAGGGATGACAAGGGCATTAGCAGAGGAACAGGATAGGGGGAAGAGAAGGGAGGGATAAAGAGAGGTTGAATAATTCCGGGGGAGAGGAGGGGAGGGGGCAGGAAGGAGAGAGTATAGGGGGAGAGGGGGTGGAGGGAGAGGGATGAAAAGTTTGTTTTTGGAATGTGGCGGGGCTAGGGAATAAAGATGGGGAATTTTGGAGAGGACTGGCGGAGTGGGATGTGATGGTATTAATGGAGACATGGATGGAGGGAAGCAATGGGATAAAAATAAGAATCTGTTACCAAGGGGTTATGTCTGGAACACAATGGGCTAAGAGGATAAGCAAGAAGGGAAGGGCGAGTGGAGGAATGATAATGGGAATTAGAAAGGAGCTGCTAAACAAAGAGAAAGGAGAGGAGGTGGAGGAGGAAGGCCTTTTTTTTACGTGTGGAAATCCTTTATGGATACCCGGGCCCCCCTCTGGGAAGGGAGTTTACAAAGTGGCCCGGGTTATGTGGGACTGCCCGCCTAATGACGATCGGCTGCTGCCGCTGACGTTGCGGCAGCTGGGCTTACCTCACTAAAACCACACGGTGATCTGCGCGGTGCTGTAACTTGGGGGACGCCCAGGAATTGGCAGAGTCATTACTTCCGGACGCCCCCCGCACCGGCCCGCCGTTTGACTGGCGGGCCTT
>NW_011966211.1:0-3591 GCF_000949405.1 Vollenhovia emeryi | reverse complement strand
AAAGAGTGCGAAACTTGCGCAAAAGCTGCTCCTTCGCCAGTCAAATGCACACTTCAGTCATGGCCCGTGGCTACCCGACCATGGTCTCGCATCCACGCCGACTACGCAGTCTCCGTAGAAGGGTTCAACTTCCTGGTCATCGTTGACGCCTACAGCAAGTGGCCTGAAATTTTCAAAACCACTGCCACCACATCATCAAGGACCATCGAGCTTTTCTCTGAGGCGTTCGCTCGTAACGGCCTACCGGACACGCTGATCATCGATAACGGAGTGCAGTTCACGTCGGACGAGTTCAAGAATTTCTGCGCTCACAGCGGCATCGAACACATTCGCTCGGCCCCGTACCACCCTCAGTCTAACGGCCAGGCCGAAAAATTCGTCCACCTTCTCAAGACGGGGCTGGAGAGAGCCCAAGGAAACGTCGATCAGAAACTGCGCGAGTTTCTTACTTGCAACCGCCGCACTCCATCGTACTCGCTTGGCGGAAAGTCCCCATCGGAACTTATGAACGGAAGACCGATGAAAACGAGACTCGATTTGTGCAAGTCAAAGCCATCACCATCTCAGCAACGGGACGAGCAGATGGAGGCCCGTTTCAACATTTCTCACGGCGCCAAGTGGAAGGAGTTTACCGTTGGCTCCCCCGTTTATTACAAACGCAACCGATCAAACATCGACTGGGAGTGGATTCCGGCCACCATCCTGAGCCGTTCCGGAGCCGTGAACTATGCAATTGAGTCCGAGGCAGGGAAAGTATTCCCAAATGTACACGCAAATCAACTGAAATCACGCAAAACAAAGAACGAGTTCCTGGAGGCTTTTAACCTGACCGACGTCACTGACACTGAAGTCGAGCCGTTCATCACGCCGCAAGCAGAGGCTCACGAACAAAATCAAGAAGACGAGAACCAAGACCTAGAGACAACAGAAGAAATCTTTGAGGACGCTGAAGATTTTCAAGAAGTCGAGCAACCCGCACCCCTGCGCCGCACAACAAGGGTCAATGCAGGAATTCCGCCTGCTCGCTTCGGAGGGAAGGATTAAACTTAGCGGGGAGGAATGTGGTGACCCCGCTTACGCATTGCCCCCACTAATACGATACGTTGGTGGCGACCCCCCCCCCCTGACGTCAGTCGCACGGATACCTACCGTTGGTAACGCGGAGAATAAAAACATTGTCACCTAAGTAAATCTAATTGTAAGTCTCGTTCGAGCTTCCGATAAATAAACATCGTTAATTAGAAAATCCTCGCCTCCCGTTCACTGAGTGATTCACAACAGCCTACGGGATTCTTCAATTACTTTTGTAGAGAAGATAGTTTTGTAGTGAAGATATTTTTGTAGAGATGCAAAAAAGAAGAGTAACAAAATATATTCGGTCGTTGGAGGTTATACTTGGTGCTTTTTTACCTTTTTTTATTTGACTAACATGAGGATATTGTTATGCCGAAATACTATTGTCAAACAAATGACACAGTAAAAAATCATGTGTTCATATGTTACAATTTTCTTTTGTGTTACCAAGTCCTTTTAACATCAATAAAAATTCTTCAAATATTTATAAAAACTTCACGAAATAATCAAATTTACTAAAATCAAATGTATCTGCGACACATAATGCAAGTAAAAAAATTAATATAATGTATTGATATAACATGCAAAATAATTGTTTATAAATTTAAAGTAGTATAAATTTATAGTGTGAATTAATTAACCTTTCTAATATGTCTACAAGTAACACATGATAAATTTTATTTTAATGTAAAATTTAGAGTCGACTTTCTAGAACGCGTAAAAAATATTAAAATTAACATTTTATTTGTTACTACGTACACAAATGTATGTTTCATAAAGCATTAATATTTATATATCTCTTCTTCCAGATATATTTATATAATTGCAGATTGCACGTTCCTATAAGATTTTTTCATACATTTTCATAAATGTTTTCCTATTACGTTAAGAAGTCTTCAATTCAAGCCAACAAACTTCAAGTTTTGTTTAATTAATCGGCGTTTGTTTAATAGTCCTTAATTATGGTTTTCTTATCCGAATAGAAAACCATTTATGAAATCGTATGATAAAATTTTGATGAAATGTGTAATCTGCAATTATATGAATATATGTATAAATATAGATCTTTTACTAAGTTAATTATTTTAGCAATTACTGTTTTATAGTATTTCCGCTAAACAATATAATATAGCAAATTATCTTAGCAGTATATTTGTCAAATTAAATTTTGAAACAATTGTCCAATATTTGAAAAATATTTTAGAAATGGTTTATATTTAGTTGTATTACTTTTTAAATATCAGAAATATAAAGGCGCATATATGATGTGTTTGGCGTGAAGTACGTATTGGAAACAGTCTATAGAATTCACAAATAAATTATTAGTCTACCTACATCCAGCTCAAACCACATGGCTTTGATATATCATATTTTTTGCTAACTTTTTATCCTATTTAATAGTATTTCAGTAATAGTCGTATATGGAAAGACTTATAAGTGTTAATTTAATTATAAATTAGTGCATACACAGAGAAAACGATTTCTTTGGATTTAATAAATTTTGTTGTATCCAAACAAATTTGATATTTGAAATGGTCGAAACAAATCAATGTTTGAATTAATAAGTACGATTGTTTGAATTTGAAATAATATATATCTTTGGCAGAAATAAAATATTTGTTTGAAACAAAAGGAATATTCTCTTTAATCTAAACGATATTATTGTTTCATTCAAACAACATTATCGTTTGATAGAAAATATGTGAAACAAATGTATATGCAGAAACAAATACATCTTTCTCCCTCTACATTAGAATTTTCCCTTCATTAAAAAAAGAAAGATAAACACTGAATTAGTACACTAAGTTTAGCCATAACAAAAAATAGACCATTAAACGATTAAACTGCGTCTGCTGATGCGGTCGCTTGTATATCTATGTAGTTGCCGCGATTTTACTTCCGAGTTCGGCGGCCATCTAGTGGCAGCACCAAACTTTATAAGCGCCTGGCCAAATAATATAATTATTTAATTGAAAGATATTACTTCAAATAATAGTGTTTTTTCTATCAAATAATACAGGTTGTTTGAATAAAACAACAAAATTTTTATTCAAAACATATAATGTTTCGTATAAGCATATATTGTTTTAATGAAACAAATTTCAACCAAATAAATAGGAATACTAAATCCAAAGAAACCTTTCTCTCTGTGTATTAAAAATAGCGTTTATATAATGCTTGTGGTTCTGTCATTCTGACTGTTTCAAACGGATAACAATAACAGGAAGATGACTTAGATGACTTAGATGTTCATAAATCGCTTAGGGCTGTGTATAATTTGTTTAATTTATAAGCTACTTTTGTTTCATTGCTTTTTAGACTGCTGTTGGGTTTCGTAGGAGAGGGTGTGGTAAAGAGAACAACGCCCGAATCCTGGTACGCTTTCTTTATTGTGTGCTCACTACTGAGACGGGGAAAATATCCCTCAGATCGCACAGAGCTCGCGTACGACGTGCTGCCCGAGATGATGGGTGCACGCACACTACTGCCTCCCTCGCGCGCGTCGCGCCCCCTGCC
>NW_011966210.1:4191-12084 GCF_000949405.1 Vollenhovia emeryi | reverse complement strand
TTGTGAGTAAATCATTTCTCTGGTGTATGTCCTCGTTGTCTTATTTTAGAAAATAAATGCTCCACAGAATCTTGATTACATAAACCAATTGCAAGTTCAAATCCTTCATATTGATTTGCAAGTACTTTATAAGTTTCAAGAATAGCTTATATAGATACAGAAAAGCCTTTGAAACAAGAAATTTGAATTATCTCTTTCGATGACTTTGACCATTTTGAAGACCATTGTACAAAATTTATTAGTAAGTTTTCAGTATCAGGATTTTTCGTAGAAAGTAACCGCTTTCCACCGAATGTGACTTTAATACTATAAGAATTGCAAGCATCAATAATACTGTTCAAGCATTCTGCAAAATCAGCTGTCGCTTCCCATGTATTTGTATGCAACTCTTTTTCGTGACCGACTGTTTTTATTGCGGCTGCAAAGGTATGGCTAAATAACTGAAACGCTCTTTTAACGTTCATTGCTTCAAATGTATTAGGACGAATGTGCGCTTCTGTTATGTGAGATAATAAATACAAAAATCTAAATATGATGCAATTATTTTTCCATCACAATATATGTTTTCATGTGTTCTAAGGAAACTCGCTAATCTCTTTACCAAATGTGGAAAATCATAAAGCATTATATCTTTTTCCGTTATGTATAAAAAATGGTTTTAACGAGGTAACTTCGAATTTAGCATAAGCGCTTTGATTATGTACTGAGAAAAAGGTTTGGTAATAATAACGCAGCCTAGGTCATAGTTACTAAATGGTTTGGTTAAATAGTGCCGACTAAATGTTTAGTTAATACTAACCAATGATTTAGTAATTATTAACAGTAAGGTTTGGTATTTATTATCAAGGCTTGATAATTATTACCAAGGTTTGATAGCTATTACCAATCTGTTTGGTAATTATTACCAAACCGTTTGGTAATTATTACCAAACTGTTTGGTTATAATTACCACCGCTTGGTTATAATTACTAAATAACATCGTAACAGTTACCAAATTGTCGCAAACTGCTTTACTAAACCATTAGGTAACTATAACTATATGGTCAGCTAACTATAATTATATAGTTTTGTTCAGGCCTGCAACCGAGTTGCTTATTATACGCATTTTCGCCGATTTCAGAGAGAATCATTTCTTGCTTTCCTCTCGCTTCATATATTTTATAGCATATACCATATAGTATATGCTATGAAGTAAGGGGAAATAAGAGAAATGGAGATGACCGTCTCTGAAATCTGGCGCGAAAATGGGCAACTTGTGATGGTTGAACGTAGACTAATAATAAGACCTGATGCTTGAACGTATTCTCTGTCTTGGAATAAGCTTCACTCCAAAGGAGCGGATACATTCACCATGAATCGCGTAGTGGCAATATTTTCATTATCTTCGGGTAATATCCATGCACTGGTTTGGAGTGAGATTTATTTTAAAAAATTTAGAGATTACGTTCAAGTAAACAATTCACAAAATCATAGATCTAATTTGTACATATATAATCAAAATAAATTTTAGTCACATTCTGAGATAAAATTTATCGTGTTTAATATAATCCTTTAAAACAAATCAATAAACAATTAAACGTTGAACACTGAAATGAAGTATCTACCATCACCTGACATATGATAATTACATGTTTTCATATCCCACGAGTGACAAGTAGTTACTAAATGCAAATGTCTCGTTTCATCTTTAGGTAAAGATGAAAATCTCGTACGCTTGAAAGTGGATGTCTAAACCAAGCGTGGCGCATTTTTTGTAATAAATAAAAATATCTTTGTTCTTTTCATCAAGTAGAATCCGAGTCATTATTCCGAATGACAAATTATTTTCATCAATATTAGAAATTATTACAAAATTTGGTTTAAATAAAATACTATTCAGTCGTATCCATGAAAATTCAGTCAAACATCTATTTTCTATTTGGGAGATGTTGATAAATTCTGTAGATGTTTCCATCTGTTTCCCTAATTCTAACGAGTTGTCGAAACCGTTTTTAGTTAATAACTAATCTATAACAACAATGGAGTTGTAATTTTGTCGCAAGTGAAAAAATAATATTTACTCGAGAAGCCACAATTGACGCATACGTTTTGGACAATTTATGAAATGCCTCATAGCGAATAGACGATAAATTTTTTAATAGACCCATTTTTCTAATAATCATTAAATAATGAACCATAAAATGAAATTTGGGTTTTAACTGTTCCTCGAACAATCGTATAAACATCTCATGATGTGAAAATATCAAAGATCTTAAATAATTTATTTGACCCTCAGATATAATATTGGCTGTACATATATATTTTGATAATTTCACACAATATAAGATAAAATTCCCAAACTTCATCGTAATCAGGCACAAGATCTCCAATGATGAAGGAAAGATAGCACACCAATGCAAACATTTCGGCTGCGGACATTATCAAATAACCTTTGTTAAGATAGTCGCCTTTAATCAAAGGAATTTTATTTCCTCTATCAAAATCGGAATGATGAATGAAATATTTGATCCGTTGATTTAAATACTCTAATGTCACGAAATTGCAGCTCGCAAAATGTTGTAGGATTTTCGCGAGATCGTATCTACAAACTCCTTCAAAGAGATCGTGCATAATGTCGCATGTATAGTTTACTTACCTTTTTAAAAAAAGGTAAAAAAAAGCACCAAGTGTTCGAGACTCATTTCTGAATCTCGGTCAGTTCGTGACCGGCGTGATGGCAGCATCAGCCGGGTCAGATCGTGCAGCGCCACAGGAGCGCTGCGCGCGCATCATAGACATAGTAAGACTAGACCGAGCGTTAAGGAGTGGGGGTAAGGGCTCATGTAGAACGAGAGAGAAGATATAGTACGTATCTTCGTCTCTTTTTACTCTCTGTGTGTTTCTAACCTAAATGTTCCGATCGGGAGGTCGAGCGTGCCGCACCGCGCACGTCTTGCATCATCCCGCGCGAGGTCCGATAATCGGGCTCCTGCATCGTAATTAATTAAAACTTGCTCTATTTTATAACGTTTACTGGTTTTCTTGCCTGTTGGTTCGTCGTGGCCGTGTCAGCTAACGTTTGAAGCTGAGAGCCAAAAAACCCTGAAGAAGAAGAAGAAGTAACCTAAATGTGAAAATCGAAATTCGATAACGAAGCATCAGAAAAAATAACCATGGTTTCTGCTTGTTGTATTTGTTCCAAGACAGAAAATCCATTGAATCCGAAACGATTATTTCATAAGTAAGTACAAAATTTTTATCGAAATACTTTTTTAATAAATAAATGAAGTAATTTTCATAATAAACCGGTAGGACATATTATTGTTACATATTAATGTTTGATCATAGATATTTGTCGAAGTAATTGAAAAATGTTTTATTAATTAAATATTTTGAAAAAGCAGTTTTTATGAATTTTTATATTAACCTTTACTTGAAACATATCGCACTCCTGAATAGTGAAATACACACAAATCAAAATATACCATTGATAGGTGCAGAAAATCTTGAGTAAGGATTTGTTCAGAATGACACGAGACCTCTTCAAGGGTCAGTATAAGCTTTATTATATTGTAATGCGTTTGTTCCCTTGCAAAAATATTGAGTTTTTTTAATTGTGATTAAATTGTGACAGTATTCTTCTACGGATGCGATATGTTTATTGAACATTTGTAAAAAAAATTAAAATATTTACGTTACGGTAGGATACCAACAAAGGAAGAAATGCGACAAAAATGGTTTGATGTCATTGGTCGTACTGTAAATTACAAAACAGCAAAAGTTTGCAGTGATCATTTTGTGGAGAAAGATTATTGTGAAATGCATGAATACCGAAAAAGACAAAGATTAAAGAATACTGCAGTTCCAGTTATTTTCATGCATCAAGGGGAACAAGAGTAAGACTTTTCATATATCAAATACTTTATAATTGTATGGTAAGTGCTATTTTTTCATTAAACTAACGCTTAATATTTTTTAGTAAACCTGTGGAGGAAAAATTAATATCTACATTAGATACAAATGTTCATATTAATGAAGAAAATTGTACTATTGTTCCAGTTTCAATAGAAGAAAAACAAGAGTGAGATTTTTAAATTTATTTATGTATCAAGATAATACGTTATAATTGTATATTAACTACTATAAGAATGTTTTCATTAAACTAATGCTTAATTTTTTTTAGTAAACCTGTGGAGGAAAAATTAATATCTACATTAGATACAAATGTTTATATTAATGAAGAAAATTGTATTAATAATAGTTCAAGAAAAAGGTAAAATATACACAAGGCTCACTCAAAGATTATGAAAAAGTAGTTTTTTCCTTTAGATTTTACAAAATTATAAACTTTTGTTAATTATAACTTTTGGTTTTAGGAAAGTGCCACTACATAATGATATAAATTCAAAAAGAAGAAAGGTTTTTGTAAAATTAAATAAATATACTACAGAGAGCTTTACGGAAAAAGATTTTTCTACAAGCATCAAGTGGAAAGCATTTTTAAGATACACTGCTTTTAACAGAAGCGAAAAAAGAAAAGAGCAACGAAAAACTCTTCGTTTAAAGAAAAGAATAATAACATTTGAAGACTTATTGCAAGATTTGCAGAAAAAAAATTTAATAAAAAACGATGCTCTAGATGCTATTCGTGTAAGTTAAATTTGGCTTGAATATTGAGAAAAAAGTGAATTTTTTGTATTTTTTATCGTGTTTAGTTTGGACATTTTTATGTCTATATAAACTTTCTAGAATTGGAACTTTTAGGAATTGAAAAATTTACCAAGTATGTATAACACACACATGACGTACGCACGCACGCACGCACGCACACACGCACGCAGACACACACAAATGGCAAAGTGTTTTGTTCTTATTGACTTTAATAACTTGAAATAATTTTGTATGGTTTTTATATTTTAGGATTTAATACCACCTTCGGTTCAAGATTTGTTAAAAAGAATGTTAAGTAAGAAACAAAATGCGCAGTTTCCAGACACATTACGAATTTTTGCAAGTTCGCTTCATTTTCATTCTCCTGCAGCGTACTGGTACGTCAGGAAATTTTTTCTAAATTGTTTGCCCCATCCAAGTACACTTCGAACATGGATGCGAAATATTAATTATGATCCGGGTATATCTGACCAAGCACTAAAAAATGTTTTCAATAGAATAGAAAATGCGCGAAAAATACATAAAAGTTTAGTATTTAATATTACTTTAGACGAAATGTGCATTAAGAAAAAAGTTGAATGGGATGGTCGAGAATCACATGGTTTCGTTGATATCGGAACGAACATTAATGATGGTACAACACTTGCTACTCAAGTTCTTGTTTTTATGTTGGTTTGTATCAATGATCATTTCAAAATTCCCATTGCATATTTATACTAAGTAACATCTTACGTGCTCTTCATGAATATGGAATTGATGTGAGGAGTATCACATTTGATGGAGCTTCTTCAAATATTAGTATGTGCGAAATATTAGGCGCAAAATTAAAACGTGTTAATATTGAAAATATTTTATCATATTTTATTCATCCAGTTGATAAGTCTAAACGCATCTTTATTTTTTACGATGCATGTCATATGTTGAAACTTGTAAGGAATGCAATTGGTAAAGAAGACATTATAGATAAAGATGGAAATGTAATCAGCTGGAGATATATTATAGAATTGGTTAAGCTACAAGATACCGAAAAATTGCATGCTGCGAATAAAATTCGGAAGAGACACGCATATTTTTCAAACGAAAAAATGAAGGTAAATTTAGCAGCGCAAGTACTTAGTAATTCTGTGGCAGATGCATTAACTTTTTTAGAGTATGATTTACAAATATCGACATTTATGAAAGCTTCAGCAACCGCAACATTTTGCAAAAATTTTAATGATATGTTTGACTTGTTAAACTCTCGTAATTTATACAACAAAACAAAGACAAAACGTGCTATAACAAACATTGAAATATCTATTATAAAAAATAAAATCAAATACTTTATTGATTACATCTCCTCTTTAAAAATAAGAAATGTTCCTATACTTGAAAGTACCCTAAAAACAAGTTTCTTAGGATTTATTATTGATTTACAAAATGTTGTTGTATTAGCAGAAGAACTGTTGAGTACAAATACGGTAAATTTTTTACTGACTTATAAATTATCACAGGATCATCTTGAAACATTTTTTTCTATAATCAGAAGGATGAATGGT
This sequence comes from Vollenhovia emeryi, assembly GCF_000949405.1. Lineage (NCBI taxonomy): Eukaryota > Metazoa > Arthropoda > Insecta > Hymenoptera > Formicidae > Vollenhovia > Vollenhovia emeryi. The sequence goes on along the minus strand of NW_011966210.1, from coordinate 5,896 downwards.
TGGAATAATAACCCAACTGCAAAACAGTTCAAATATTCTTATAGAAAAATATTACACTTAACAAATATATCTGTTCCTCTAAGTGCAAATTGCATTCCTAAAGACGATACTGTATTGCTTACATCATCAAATAGCTCTACAAATGATATACAAATAATGGATAAAACTATTTTAGAGCAAGACGAAAATAATAATTTAAGTGAACATTCTTTAAATACTATTTTTACGGAATATAATTCAATTATTGTCACAAACAATAATCAGTTAAGTGAATATGCTAATTGTTCGCGACTCTCTTTGGGGAGAGCTCGCTGGACCGCTGCGGTTGGAAGCAGGGCTGAGAGGACTTTGCGGCGAGAGATCGGGGAACGGATGTACGCTTGAGAGGTTATAAATCACGTGATCGTAACTCGAATCGATTGTGTAAAATACCGTGGTCCGTTTAATACATGTAAAAAGCTTACAGTTTGAGCAGTCTAGAGTCTAATGGGGATGATCTGTCTCTTTGTCACTTGCCCGGGTTGATTATATTAATCGATGACCGGCCTCGTGATTGTAGATGCCCGTGAGCCGTGTCCACGCGACGCCGGCGTGCGATGCGTGGTGAGCTTGAGCCGCCGGTGATGCTGTATCCCGAGATGTCCTGGTTGAATCGCACTGCTGAGTTCACTCTTTGTCCACACTGAGTCTGTCCGTGATTAGGAAAGTCCACTATAGCACAGAGAATCCTTAGCACTGCACGACGCGTGTACTTCGTACTGATGCCATGAGCGAAAAAGCCCCGGAAACGAGCGTGCAGAAGCGCGGTCGCCTCGCGTCGCGATCGGGCATGCGCGCGCAGTGCCCCTGTGGCGCTGCACGCTCTGACCCGGCTGATGCTGCCATCACGCCGGTGACGAACAGACCGAGATTCATAATTGAATCCGGAACACTAATGAAATTATTACATACATCTCCGGCTTTGTTGCTAAATGTGTCACGAAAAAAATTAATTGTTCATTTTGCAAATCATTATTATTGTCAAATGCACCACGAAATTATACTACAGAAATACAGTCAGATACATTTTGCAGTAATAAATTTTTACAACGGAAAAAACGAGGTAATTTGTTTGAGGCATCAAACGATGTAATTACAATTTGCAAGATTGCACATAAAGTTTTAAAATGTAATAGAGACAAATTATTTAAAACTAAGAATATCGTACAATATTTAATATGCCAAGCGTCAAATTTACTTCCTCTATACATATTTAATGATAATGATCATATATTTGATCAAACACCACTTTTTGATCATCGAAATCAAGTCATAAAATTAATTTTAAAAACTTTTTTTAATTTAAATATTAAACATGAAAGTAAATCATTTGTAGATCCCATACAAAGAATTCGAATAAAAAACAATAAAATAACATTGTTCAAAAATCAGTAAAAATTTATTAGTAGTAGTAGTAATGCTTTATTCCACAGGAATACATTGGCGCTTTTTAAAGGAGCGTTCCCGAACCCTTTACATTTCCATTCCGTTCCCCTACCGCGACCTGGCCATAAGCGACCTATACATTCTTTGTTCCCACCCTCCCTTCGTCCTCCCTTATCCATATCCCTCCCTTTTCCGTTTCTCCCTCTTTCTTCCTCTTTGTCCTTCTTCTGTCCTCCTTCCTTTCTCCATCCTTCCTGTTTTCTCCTTTCCGCTTCCGTCC
>NW_011966210.1:0-1595 GCF_000949405.1 Vollenhovia emeryi | reverse complement strand
GCTATTTTCTTTCGCCTCCATATTCCCCGGTTCCTCTCCCGTTCCTCTCTCCAGCGCTCCTTCCTTCTTCCTCTTACTCCGTTCCAGTCCTTCCCTTCTTCACTTTCCTCACGACACCCTCACACTAAACTTCTTTCCACCTCGCCATCTTTTTAATATTCCAGTAAAAATTTATTACTACACCTCAATATACATTTCATATGTATTTTTTTTTACATTTATATGTATTATTAATAATACATAATATATATATGATGAAATACATGATATAATAATTTATTATATCAAATAATTATAAACATTGTTTATTCATTACACGTTCTAAGTTTTATTTTAATGTTATATAAACATTTAAAATAAAGTTATTACTAACAAGGAAACGTTATGAAGTGTATTATTATTATTATTATTTTAAAATATTTCCTAAAATTAGAAAATTTTCATTTCATAAATTGTTTGGTTAACACATGAATAATAGGTTAAGGATCTCTACGCTGCTTACACGCACGTTTATACTGATAGGCGTGGCTATTCATAGTGGCTATTACGCAGGCGCATATGAGAGAGAAGGAGATACGTTCTATATTGTTTGTCCTTTTCTACGTTGGCGCTACCCCCACTCTTCAAATGAAGGCAAACGCTCGGTCTAGTCTTACTATGTCTATGGCGCGCATGCCCGATCGCGACGCGAGGCGACCGCGCTTCTTCACGCTCGTTACCGGCGCTCTTTGTCTCATAGCGACCGTACGCAGTACACGCGTCTTGAAGTGCGGATAGTTATCAAGTGCTCTTTTGTGGACTTTCTCATTTTCACATCGAAGAATAGACTCAGTGTGGACACGTAGTGACCTCTCAGCAGTGCGAATCATCCAGGACATTTCTAGATACAGCATCAACGGCAGCTCAGGCTCACCACGCATCGCACGCCGGCGCCGCGTGGACACGGCTCACGGGCATCTACATTCACGAGGCCGACTCTCGATCAATAATATCGAACCGCGCAAGTGAATTAAGACTTTCATCCACCGCTAGTTCATAGACTTCTCAACTATAAGCATTTTATATTTATTAAACGGTGACACGGTATTTTACTCAAACGCCCAGAGTGTTCGATCACGTGATTTTCTACCCTCTAACGCGTGCATCCGTTCCCCGAGTCTCTCGCCGCAAAGTCCTCTCAGCCCTGCTTCCAACCGCAGCGGTCCAGCGAGCTCTCCCAAAAGAGAATCGCGAACACCAAGTCTAAGCTCCAATTCAACCGAATATATTTTGTTACTCTATCTTTTTTGTAAAAATATAATCTCTACAAAAATATCTTTACTGCAAAAGTATCTTCTTTACAAAAATAGTGTCTCCACAAAAATCTTCTGTACAAAAATATCGTCTCTACAAAAATATCTTCTCTACAAAACTATCTTCTCTACAAAAGTAATGATATCAACAAATTGCGCCAAATAAAACAGCGGATATTTATACAAACTAGTTGCTTTAGCATTAGTTTTTGATTAAAAAATGTTATATTTCTTAAAAATCAAACTAAAGATTTTATTGGAAAAAATAATCGAGTTAATAATAAAACACCGATGAAAAGAATA
>NW_011966209.1:0-12078 GCF_000949405.1 Vollenhovia emeryi | reverse complement strand
ACAGCGACTTTCTTGTTTAGGTGCGTGATGTCAGGGAAGTTCCGCGTTTAAACTCACACCTACTGCGTCAGCATGTAATAGATATCACCGAGGATGCCTTTGATTAGCACCGATACCACAGCTACACGTATTATTTTCCATGGTATGATCAAGCGCCGAAACCTGGCTGCTAACAAAGTCTTTCTTATCTAGACACGTGATGCCAGGAAGTTCCACGTTTAAACTCACATCTACTGCATTGGCATGTAATAGATATCATCGGAGATGCCTTTGATTAGCGTCGACACAGCTGCGCGTATTCTTATTTTCCATGTTATGAGTCACGGGGTCAAGCGCCTAAACCTGGCTGCTGACAGTGACTTTCTTATGATATATAATCGGTCCGGAAGCCTGCCACATCACAGTAGGAGATTTTATACGAGATCGAGAAGAAAAACATTGTATGTTGGACAGTATAAAGTCTGAGAAGACGCTAGCGCGACAACATGGAACAACGAGAGCAAGATCTGGTGGAACGAGCCGACAGGATCACCACATTAGGTGATTATTTGGGGTGGCTGCAGCAATGCCACGAGTGTATCGCTGAGCTAGAGGAACATAGCCGTGTCAAGCGTCCAAGGCTATCCATCGGTAACAGACAATCGCTGGTGGCTCGAATCGCACGACTCGAGAGTGTCAAGTGCCGAGTTGAAAGGCGATTAGTACATTTCGGGGGTGGTGGTGTTGGAACTTCTTCGAGAGCGCAACTGTCGTGGCGCGAGATCGACACCGCGTTCGAAAACCGCGTGCTTACCGGTGCGGTGATTAACGCGGAGTACATTGAACCGCGCAAATTTCTCGAGGACGCTCGCGATATCGTGATCGAGCACGTGCGAGACACTATCGAACGCTATAATTGTGTAAAGGTGAATACCGCGTTCAACGGGGAGTTTGTGGCGGGTGACAAACGTGCAAATAAAAGCATAAACACAAAAACAATGAACTGTTTATTACAACGGACCTACAACAGTGGTACGAGTCGCGCGTAATCGGTCCGACTCTAGCTGAACTCGAAGAGTTTCAGGAGCGTGATAGCGGGTGGGCGCTGGCGCGTATACACAACGTAGCCATTAACGTGAACAAGTGCAATCCTATGCGCGCAGGATGTCCTATAGACATGCCAGAAGTGGTAAAACGAAAGAAAGCGGTGATCAACGAACTATCAAAGGACAATGCGTGTTTCGTGTGGTCGGTGGTCGCTGCTCTCTATCCAGCTGAAAGAAACGCGGAGCGCAAATCGTCGTATCCATATTACAACGACGTGCTAAACCTGCGAGACATTAGCTTTCCAATGACACTCAACTAAGTGAAAAAATTTGAACAATTGAATAGTATTTCCATCAACGTATACAGCGTCGAGAAGAAGAAGGAATGCACAGTCGTACCGCTACGAGTTGCCGATGAGAAGAAGGAGAAGCACGTGAACCTTTTATACCTACAAGATCAGAGGGGTGCTGAAGTGGGTCACTTCGTCTGGATAAAGAATTTATCCCGCCTCATCAGTTCTCAGCTCAGTAAACATAAGGAGAAGAAATACATTTGCGATCGGTGAGTATCGACAAGATTTGTGAAACTTACTTTATTTGAAAAAATATATATTAAAAATTTTTTGTCTTTCCAGATGTTTGCACTACTTTAGCTCCAACGTCAAGTTGCAAGCCCACAGCGTGGACTGTCAACAGATAAATGACTGCGCGATCATATTACCCAGCGAGGAGGACAAGTGGCTCAGTTTTAACAATCACAGTAGGAAGGAACGTGTGCCGTTTGTCGTCTACGCCGACTTGGAGTGTATCCTGAAAAAGATGGATACGGATCCGAAGACATATCAGCACCATGAAGTATTTAGCATCGCTTATTACCTGCACTGCTCATATGACGACTCGCTATCAACGTATCAGTTTCGTCGTGACAAGGATTGCATCGCATGGTTCGCTGACCAACTAGAAGAATTAGCATATCGTGTAAAGAATATTCTGTCGAGTAATGTTCCCATGCAAACACTTTCGAAAGAACAGTATGAGAAATTTAATAGCACCAGGCACTGTCACATATGCGAGAAACCGTTCGCGCCAGACGACACTCGGGTGCGCGACCATTGCCATCTAACCGGACAATATAGAGGCCCCGCACATTCAAACTGTAACTTAAATTACAAAGATGCGTATTTCATTCCAATCGTTTTTCATAATTTATCCGGCTATGACGCACGTTTCATAATTAAAGAAATCGCTACCGCGTTCGAGGGCACAGTTGATGTATTACCGATAACGAAGGAGACATACATTTCCTTTACAAAAAATGTAAAAAGTACCATAGAAAACTCAAAGCGGCAAAATTGCATAAAGCTGCGATTTATTGACTCATACAAATTTCTGAGTACCAGCCTCGATAGATTGGCATCGTTTCTCCATAGAGACAAATTAAAAATTGTACGATCTGAATTTTCAATATTATCCAGCGACGATTTCGATCTATTGACACGAAATGGTATATTTCCCTATGAATATGTGGACAAGTTGCAGGACCCGCATCTACCTCCGCGCGAGTCATTTTTCAGTTCTTTGACCGGAGTCACCGTATCCGAGAGCGATTACGTGCGCGCCGAGAATATCTGGCAGCGGTTCTCCATCCAAACCTTAGGCGACTACAGCGATTTATACAGGGTGTACCTAAACTGGCGATAAATATTTTAATGACAAGTACTTTGTAACATTTTGAGACGAAAATTCTAATACGAAAAAGTCGAGGCTATAATAGCTTTCAAATGGGAACAGTTTAAACATCTCGAATAGCAAAGCTAGAATTTCGCGCGCTCAGGGATGGCAAAATGGCCAGTGATAAAGGTGCTTTCTTGAACCACACGTCTTTGACATTAATGAAATTAGTGTAAAAATGTATGCAAGAGTTTTATTAAGAAACTATTTCTGTTTATTTGCAATGAATTTTAGAAATAGTTTAAAATGTTTTTTTTCAATAGTTCAAATCGATATTGATTTGTGTCAACTGTCATCAGCATATCTATTTGGTTAAATTGGTAAATCTCCGCGATGAAATTTGTCGCAATTTGATGAGTACAATGTCTTTCTCAATGTTCTGTTACATACTCATATGCAGAAAAGAAATGTAAATATTTACATTTCTTAGCTCGGCCATATTCAAACATTGTAGAGAATCTAAGAAGTTCAAGACTTCAGTATGAATATCAATCTCGCAGAAGGTGGTTAGTTCATTCAGTTTAGCTCTCTTGTGATTTTCGTGACAAGTTTATGTAAAAATGAAGTTTTTATTTAGTGAACAAGTAGACATGCTCCTCATTTATGGAGAAGCTCAGCAGAACTCAGTAAGGGCACAAGAATTGTCTGCTGAACGATATCCAGATCGTACGCATCCTTCTCGCTGTATGTTTCAACGGGTGTGTCAAAAGTTAAGAGAAACCGGAAGCTTGACTACACGAACACCTCAATATCGAAAAAGAGTGTGTCATGAAGACAATGAAATCAATGTGCTTGCGATGGTGCATACTAATCCTCAAATTAGTTCACGACGAATAGAACATGAGTCAGGCATTAGTAGAAGGAGCGTATTACGAATTCTTGCTAAACATAAGTTCCATCCGTACCATATTTCCCTTCATCAAGAATTACACGGCAGAGATTTCGAAAATCGTGTTGCATTCTGCCAGTTGATACAGAATGAGATGCACAATAACAATGAATTTTATTCATTAATATTATTCACTGATGAAGCAAGTTTTACTAATTATAATTCTGTAAACTTGCATAATATGCATTATTGGTCGACTGAGAATCCGCACTGGTTAAGAGAAGTTGATCATCAACGACAATGGTCTGTAAATGTATGGTGTGGTATCATAGATGACAAAATAATCGGACCTTACTTCATCGATGGAACACTTGATAGTGTAAAATATGATAATTTTATACGCAACGAACTGAACATTTTATTAGAGGATGTACAATTACATATTCGTCGAGAAATGTGGTACCAACATGATGGATGCCCCGCACATTATGCACGTAGAGTAAGAGACACACTCAACGAAATCTTTCCGAATCGATGGATAGGGCGTGGTGGACCAATTTCATGGCCAGCTCGGTCGCCCGATATAACACCACTCGACTTTTTTTTATGGGGAACATTCAAAGACATAGTTTACAGAGAAATCCCAACAACAGCAGAAAATATGAAGCAACGAATTATTACAGCATGTGCAACCATCAATCCGGAAGTTTTAAGAAGTGTACGTGCTTCAGGAATTCACCGGTTGCAACGTTGCATCCATGCAAACGGACATCACTTCGAGCATCTTCCATAATGTAAGAATAGTTGTTTTTTACTACTTTATTAATGCCAAATGACCTTGTAATATAGGTCATAGGAATTGTCTCAACGTCCACTATTGCATCAAGGATAAAAAAGTATAGCATGCCATTTAAAAAAATGGAGATGACCTTGAATTCTTCGAAGCGCCTCCACCCCAAAAAAAATTGTCGTTGGCATATTATAGCGCTCTTCATACCGTACAACTTTTGTAATTAAAATATTTTGATATCTCAAAAAATAACGGAGATATTCCAGGTGATCAAAGTTCTTGCCCCACCCTGTATATGTATATATGTATATATGTATTTAATATATTCTTATACATGTTTAATAGAATAAATATAATATATTCTTATACATGTTTAATAGAATAAATACATTCTTTAAAAATTAAAGCACATTGTTCTTGTCTATCCACGAGTTATGCGATCCAGCGAATCCCAACCATTTCACATAAATCTTGTCACCCTTCCTGCGCAGCACTTTTTCTACGAGATACACATCCGGATAAGTCGCGCGATGCAACTCGTACTCGTAGAATGCTCCAGCGACGGGTTCTCCACGATAATCCTCGAGTAGATACGTTACGGGATTGGTGCGCTGTACTGTAACGATTTTAAACACCTCGGTGGTCCAATTTGGTGTATAACCCTTCTCAAACACCGTCTTGTATCTGCTAACGCGTACCGCATCACCCACTTTGAACTTTGCCGGACCAGCGATTTTTACGTGGCTGTACACAGTTTTCAGAAGCCTGTTAGCAACCGCAGGGGTAACGTCGACGGGTCGCATGCCGATGGTCCTGTGCTTGCATGCGTTGTACTCTGCAATGAGTCGTGGTAATAAATCTATCCACTTGTAACTTCCATTAAGTGTAAACATCTTCCACATGGTGTTCTTCAATGTGCGATTGAACCGCTCGATGACCGATGCTTTCAATACGGAATAGGTGGAATAGAGATTGATGTTGCGTTTCTTCAAAAGTCGTTGCACGTCGCCGTTGTAAAATTCTTTCCCCATATCGGTTTGCAGGTTTTTCGGGCATCTATCGCTCTCCCGAATTATCTCACTGATAGCATTAGCCGTCTCGCTTCCACCTTTAGTCATAAGCGGCATAGCCCAAACATGCTTGCTCAGCACATCGATGACTGTAAGCATGTAGTGGTAGCCTCTGTTGAAACGTGAGTATGCACGCATATCAACGAGGTCGGCTTGCCACAGATCATCGTATCCTCGAACTATGACGCGTCTTCGTGGAAAATTCCTTCTCGCCGGAGCATGCAGCTCCTCGACAAGCCGTCGCTTCTCGGAACCGTTACGTCCATCGGATTTTGCTGGTCTCATGTCTCGACAGTGTGTAATCGTTGACGTAATGATATGCGCAAAGAGGGTACCATGCGATATATGTTTTCTAACAGCTCCGAATACAGACCGGTTTTCCGAAATACAGATCTGTTTACAGACCTGTTTCCGATTTACAGACCTGTTTCCAAATTACAGACCTGTTTCCGAAATACAGACCCGTTTCTGAAATACAGACCTGTTTCAGAAATACAGACCTGTGTCCTCTACCCGTTTATTTCTGATTGCAGTCGTCATCCAATAGCCATTCATATCCGTTTTTGTAGTTCATCGTTATCCGATAGCCGCTCGTTAACCGTTTCTAATCTAGTGATATTTGCATGCCAGAGCTCGTTCACAGCGATCTGTAAAGCTTGCAAGTTCTTCTCCAACGCAATCAGCTTCTCATCAGACTCTTTCCTCAACGTTACAACGCACTGTTCCACGTACAGTTTGTTTACAGCGTCGGTATCAGCCTCAGGTTGCGCTACACGACGAATCTTGCATGATCTTGCATCGAAATCCGTAGCAGCGTGACAGAGAGCGTTATGATGTACGTAACTTCTCATCAATCCGCTCCAGCGATTGTATGAAATGTTATCGGTTGTACCTCTTCTCCCTTCGGATAGTCCAAATTTGTCGATAGGCATTTTATCAACGCGAGCGACACCAATCGACTGATTCATTTCGATGATACGCGAGTTAATTCATAATAAAACCAGCTTCGCGAAGTTCCTCGATAATCGATAGCATCTCGTTGTCGTGAGCGTTGTGGCCGGCTCGGCGCGAGGCATCGAGCAATCGTAGGCGATCCACAAGCTCATTGGGATCGTCCCAGTGCACGTAATCGATCGCATTGTCGTTTAGTGCCATAGAGTGAGGTAATCCTTTTCCAGATTTTGTCCTGGACCGAGTCTTCATTCCTCCGTCCAGCATTAACGGTGCGATTATGTGGTTGTACTTGTGCCCTCTGGTACCAATTTTCTGACCTTGCGCGCTGTAATTGCGCCTGTGTGCATTTGTCGCCGAAAGTATACTCTTGTACTTGTTTAGATCATGCTTTGTGTACACTTCATCGTCGGGAAGTCTCTTGAAAATCAGCTCGTAAAGACCAGGAGTACCTTTGTATCGCACACCGTCGAGAATTATATTATCGTTGCTGTCTACATCGAACCGTTTACTGCCGAGCCTCATTCCATCCTTGTCGAGATGAACACCGTATACGAAATCTATGTTGCTCTTTACACCACTCTTTTTGGCAGGTGGTCCGCGTAGAACTGCCTCGATATATTTTTGGCTCAGCGGGCCCAGATGCATCTGCAACGCTGCTTGACCCTCTTCCGTTTGTATCTCGCGTTGAACGGCTGACGGGAGCGAATCCCCAGTGGTTTCGAAAACATCCTCAGACCCAAGAGTCACCTCCATTGGACGCATGGCCGTCGCACGTGGTGTAGAGGTTGTCGGTGGTGCCTCCAACTCATACGATACATCCATCAATTTACAATGATTCTATTCGGGGGACTCGATCAACGGGCGATTCGATGAAGTCCGTTTTTCCCCCCTCTTTATCTGTCGCCGTATAGCATCTTTCTCGCACTTGTAGTTGAATGATGTATCAATCATCCCCATGTCATGGATCGGCTCGTCTTTTATCGCGCATACCACGTTGGAGTTGTCACCCATCTGTTGCAACGGCTCGATGATTGGTCTAAAGTGCGTCTTCACCGCGATATCATCATCGATCCTACCAATCTTCAAAGCGCGATGTTTCTTGCGAATTGCTTCGCTCGTTTTTGCGATCTCTCTCGCAATCTTTTCACGCTTGCTAATATCATCACTCCCAGCCATGCTGATCGCTCGCTTTTCACCCAACGGAATACTGACAACGACTAATCGGTTCGCGGTACTGCAAACACGTTAAATCCCTTTCTGTATCGCCCATTAGAAAGCGTGCTGTCCTTGTCTATCACTAGGAAACCAAACTTGTCTAGCCAGCAACTGCTACACAATGCGCAGATATCATTATATGACATGTCGATATTCACATGATCGTCGTACACATGTTTCAAATTGGTGCCGTCCTGTTTGAACAGGATTAGCAGGTTCGCGTTGTCGCGTATAAGATGTTTCGGTATTCTCGCGTAAGTCTGACAGAGATAAAAGCAGTCGACGCTCGAGTGACGTCCCATTGAGAAATACTCTCTCACCGCGTCTTGCTTATCGCATGCCACGTCGTCAAAGACGAAGATCGAGTTCGGACGCGCCTCGCTCGGTGGAATGACATCACTGTTATTGGAAAACGTAAAGTATCCGATTTCGCTGATAGACGCCAACAGGTGCTCCAGGTACTGATATTTTGATTGTTGCAGCGACTTTGAGTACACGTACACGTTCTCGAAACGTACACCATTAGGACTTTCCAGTAAGCTTATGAGAACGTTTGTTTTTCCGCAATTCGAGGGGCCGCACACGATCACGCGTATACTAGTCGGTAGCAGCGCACCATGCTTGCGTTTCTCCACATTGTCCCCCATCAACCGTAACTTGTCACAATTCGTAACGCGTATCTTCAACGGTTGCTGCACGAAATTCATTTTTCACACACTGATATGTAGGAGGCGAGATCGAGCGCCTATTTATAGGCGCGTGAAACCGTTCAGTAGACGACACCTATTTATACGAGCGCGATACAACGAATCGCTCAGTAGTGAAAATGTTTGTCCTGCTGTCAAGTCCTTCCGATATCTGTGATTTAAACGTCGAACAGTTGCAGTTTATTCCAAAAACTGTTCTGTTACGAGTGTGTGGCGATTACGTACACTACCTGTGGGTTAAGTTCCCAGAACGTATAAAGACTGATTCGGAAGTTCAGACTTATCGGCGCTGTTACGAGCATTACAATCAGCCGTGGCAGAGGACGCACATCGATGGTCCCGCGCCGATGATCAAGGATTGCTACGAATGTTGGCAGGGGCAACAGCGGTAAAACGTGGCGGCGGTCTGCTGAATCGCGCGATAAACGCGCTTCCTTTCGAGCTACATATCCCCGGTTATCAGTTTTGTGGCCCAGACACTCGTCTTGAAGAACGATTGGCGAGAGGCGATCGAGGGATAAATCCATTGGACGCGGCGTGCTGCGAGCACGACATTGCATATTCTCGGAGTAGCGAACTCGCTGAGAGACACGTGGCGGACAGGGTACTCGCCGAGAGAGCGCGGAAACGCATTTTCGCCAGAGATTCAACGCTTGGAGAGAGAGCTGCCGCTACAGCTGTTTGGGCTGCTATGAAAGCCAAGACAAAGATCAGTATGGGTTTGAAAACAAAGAAGAAAAGAGCAACAAAGAAGCGAATACTTCCGGTAGCGAAACGCGGCGGTGTATTACCACTTCTACCGATATTGGGCGTGCTCGGATCCATGATCGGTGGAGCAGCTGGTGTGGCGAAGGCTGTGAGCGATAGCAAAGCTGCACAACGTGAACTTGAGGAGCTGCAGCGTCACAATCGCGCGATGGAAGGTCGCGGAGTGTATCTCGCTCCATACAAACGTGGACGAGGTGTAACGAAACAAGAAAGGAAAAAAAACGTCAAAAAGCATTAAAAATGCCTGCGGGTGTAACAACAAACGTGCAGTTGGATCAAATGGCAAAATGTGTGCACATACCGTACTTTAGAGGTGTCTTTATGTGAAACGCGTTACCGATAAGCGGAGTACGACGAAACGAGAGCGGTATCGTCAATCTGGACAACGCGGCGGGACCCGGCACTCACTGGGTAGCGTACGCGAAGAGGGGAAACCGTGTGGTATATTTCGACAGTTTTGGTAATCTCCGACCGCCTAAAGAATTGGTGAGATATTTCGGAGATGATGCAACGACTGTGTATAATCGAACATCCCATCAGACCTACGATCAGAGCATCTGCGGACAGCTGTGTCTACGATTTCTCCAAACGGTCGACGACTGACGCGTACGAATTTAAAAGCTTGACGAGGCGTCGCGAGGAGTCAGTATTCGCTGAACAGCTTTTCATCCACCATATCGCTAACACTCACGCTGACGGGAAAGAGCAGCATGCTCGCTGTAAACTATTTTCCAGCCATAGACCTGAGCGACGACGATTACGAGTTCGGTCTGATGAACTTTGAGACTTACAATACGATATCGAATGTGAATGCTTCGAATAATAAATTTTACTATGACGACGCGGAAATTACAATTCCCGAAGGATCGTATGAATTGCAGGCCATAAATGAATTTTTGAAACGCGCACTTTCATGGAAACGTCCATGTCGGTTCCTAGCTAATGATGGTGGTGAAAAACGCGACGACGGTGACGACAAAGACGATGAATACCCAATTGTGCTCCGCGCTAATTACAACACGATGAGAAGTGAGATCAAATGCACCTTCGAAATAAACTTTAGCAAGTCCAACAACATTGGATCGCTACTGGGATTCTCATCGACGCGTATACTACAACCGCGAAAATGACATGAATCAGACCTGCCAATCAACATTACCAATGTGAACATTATCCGCGTAGAGTGCAACGTGACCGCGTGTGCGTACAGCAACAGCAAGCCTGTGCACACGATACACGAATTTTCGCCGAACGTGTCACCAGGATATCGGAAACGCCGATGCAGATCATTTACCTGCCAGTCATCGCACGGAGCATTACCGATTTAACGGTACGCGTTGTGGATCAGAACAGTCAATTGCTCGACTTTCGCGGAGAAGAAATCACCCTCAGATTGCACGTACGCCGACGACAGCGATAACGCGCGCGAGTGTGCATGAGATGCTCGTGCTGAACGGATCGGAGCAAATTGTAAAAGATACTACCAAGCCTGCGACATCGAGATTCGGTGATATCCAGTCGTCTAGTTGTTGCAAGAAGAAGAAACTCAACGCATTGAACGTGAAATTTTTAACCTTTTTGGGATTCGCAGTGCGCAAACAATGATTGACATTCTCAATATCAACGAAGAGCCAATCTTCGACGAGCGCATCGTCAAGATTGAGACTCACTCGTACAATCCGTTTGCCAACACTACATTCGGGCACAGCGATGAGATAAGAATACCAATACAACAACAGGATCTCTATACGTTGCCGCATGAAAGTTTTCTGTACATCGAGGGAAAACTAACTACTGCCAATCAAATCGATGGATCTGGTGTAGTACTGGGAAATAATTGTGTCGCGTTCATGTTCGACGAGATCCGATATGAACTTGATGGTGTGGAGACTGATCGCGCCAGAAATGTTGGAATAACCAGCACGCTCAAGACCTATGTCTCGTTATCGTTCGATAAAATGATGTCTCTGAAGAATGCCGGCTGGGATGTGGTGAACAATGGAACCGGAGACTTTAATTTTTGTGTGCCGCTCAGTATGCTATTGGGATTCTGTGAAGATTATCAACGCGTGGTGATTAACGCCCGTCACGAATTGATTTTAATACGATCGCGCAATGATAACAACTGTCTCTTTGGAAATGCAGCGATGGAGCCTAAACTTGAAATATTCAAGATACAGTGGCGCATGCCGCATGTGTTGTTAAACGAGGTGAACAAACTGTCGATGCTGCGTGCTTTGGAAAGCGGTCAATACCTCAATATGGGATTTCGTTCATGGGATCTGTACGAGTATCCGCTATTGCAACAGACGACTAAACATTCATGGGCTATTAAAACGGCTACTCAGCTCGAGAAGCCGCGGTATCTTATCTTTGCTCTGCAAACAGGTCGGAAGAATATCAAGTCACAGAATGTGAGCCAATTCAGTCACTGCAAATTGAGCAACGTGAAACTCTATCTGAATTCGGAATGTTATCCATACGATGATATGAATCTGGATTTCGATAAAAACAAATGGTCGAGTCTGTATGATGCGTTTTCGCGGTTCCGGAAGAGCTATTTCGGAAACGAGGTTCTTATGCCCGGTCTCACTACCAACCATTTTCTAGAACAAGGACCGTTTGTCATTATCGATTGCTCCCGACAAAACGAGTCGGTCAAGAGCGCGACTGTGGACGTGAGATTGGAATTTGAGTGTAAGGAGAATGTGCTAGTGAATACCACTGCGTACTGTCTCATCATACATGATCGTGTGGTTCAGTACAACCCGCTGACCAGCGTCGTGCGCAAAATTCCCTAAGTACTACATTTTGGACACAATGGTTTCCCCTTTTTCCAATACAGTTTAGAGGGGATGAAACGATTTAAAATCTAGTATGCATCAAGAGCAACCGCAGTATTCCTCCTTCTCTCGACGTATTCAATCATGTCCATACCGACGTTTGTGGACCTGCAAGGCTTCGTCGTCAGCGGTAACTTTGTTGTAAA
>NW_011966208.1:7446-12073 GCF_000949405.1 Vollenhovia emeryi | reverse complement strand
GAGGGGGAGGGTGGCGAGGGGGAGGGGGAGGGGCGGGAGGGGGTGGGGCGCGCGCAGCGCGCCGTGCTAAAGACATTTGCAACTGATTCGTTATCTCGGTATGCGTGGAATGTTACAAACCTATATTATTATTTGTAACCTTTTTCAGCCTGTATCTCCGAAATTATTTGAGTCCCCCCCTTATATATATATATGAAATGACTCGGGAAGACATCCCCAACAACATATTTAAAAATAAAACAAATCGGAGAGGAAGTCGCTTTTATGCATAATTACCCATTTTATTTTTAATATATACATTTTTTATTAATATTTAATAACATGCTTTTCCATTTATTATTGTGATTAATATTTACTATTATTTACAGGCGGCAGTTACGAAAGGAACTGGACGAACAGAGTGCCAGTAAGGGTAGTGACAATGAATCAATGAATTTCCGGAAATCAGTGAAATCACTGATTACTCCTGGAATGATAGATTCAGAGTGTCATGCCCAAGAAACGTGCCTGAATATTTCACCCAAAAGCACAGATAAGTATGAAAACCAAATTCAATATTGCGAAGATGACGATACTCTTGTCATCGACAACCGTTTGGATGTAAATCGCATCCAACAACATGAAGTTGAAAATCGCATGATGAACGTCTCTTTTTTTTTGAGAGAGAACTTCATAGGACATTTGACAACCATGCGCGAGGAATAGAGTGCCTATTTAAAGATTGGATACTCGTTAATTCTGTTCGCCGTGGGTTTAAGACACAGTTCTTTTTTAAATGTCAAATGTGTCATTATGTAGCAAATTTTTGGTCAGAGCCTATAGACAGTAAAACCTTAAACATTAACACGGCTATTACAGCTGGAACCGTCACAACTGGAATTGGTTATTCTCAGTTGGAAGAGTTGTTTGCAGCTGCTCCAATACCGTGTATGTCTGAGAAAACATACATCAAACATCGAGAAATAATTATCGATGATTTTAAAAAAACAGCCATTGAAAATATGAAAATGGCAGGCGAAGTTGAAAAACAACTCGCCATAGAAAATAATGAAGTCATAAACGGCATTCCGTACATAACAGTTGTTGCGGATGGCAGTTGGATGAAGAGATCGTACGGCAAAGCTTACGATTCACTTTCCGGTGTTGGTGCCATAATTGGTTATCGTACAAAGAAAGTTCTCTTCGTTGGTGTCCGCAACAAATATTGTACGGTATGTGACAGGGCGGAGCGAAAAGGTCTCGAGCCTACTAGTCACAAATGCTATAAAAATTTTGACCGTATGGCCAGCTCCACAAGTATGGAAAGTGACGCCATTGTAGAAGGCTTTAAAAGTAGCATAGAAATGCATGGACTGATTTACAAAACAGTTATTGCCGATGGCGACAGCAATGTATATCAGTCCATAAGAAATAACGCACCATACAGCGAACAAATGGTAGCTGTTACAAAAATAGGTAAATGTTCACTATAGGGGAGTCAGCTCCGATGACCTTGACCTTGACATATGTTGTCAAGGTTACCCTCCTAAGTAACGCTCAGAAGGTTTTAGCCGTCGCTCGTTGTTTGTTAAAAAGTTATTAAAAAACAATGTCGACCGTTTATACATATGTAATTTTCAGACACAAATATTAAAAATTTTGAAAAATGTTTTAAACAAAAGTTGTAGATCTCTTTAAAATATATATTTTATGTCCTATTCATTTTTACTCTACGAGTGATAGTTTTCGAGAAAAATGATGGATTCTAAATCTTATATCTGTCCTTTCATCTAAGCATGTGCTTTGTAGTACATATACGATTCCATGTGGATTTGCGACTTTTCACGTGAGGCGAGATCCACTCGCCTCCACTCCACACCTCGGACGTAGTTTGGGTTAGGTTATATCTTAACAAAGTGGAGCCCCCCCGCAGGGGGGGCGGAACATACTGTCTCCACGCATGTACTTCCGCCGTTGTACTGTTCCACATGGGTTTGCAACTTTCCACGTGAAGCGATATTCACTCCACACCTCTGACATAGGGTGGGTAGGGTTATTTTTAACGAGGTGAAGCCCCCCCAAAGGGGGGGGGCGGAACATACTGTCTTCACGCATACATTTTTCTACCTACATATAAGTCACTCCCCTCTACCAAATGTAGATGGAAAAATGTATGCGTGAAGACAGTGTGTTCCGCCCCCCCTTCGGGGGGGCTCCACTTCGTTAAAAATAACCCTACCCACCCTATGTCAGAGGTGTGGAGTGGATCTCGCTTCACGTGGAAAGTCGCAAATCCATATGGAATCGTATATGTACTACAAAGCACATGCTTAGATGAGAGGACAGATATAAGATTTAGATTCCATCATTTTTCTCGAAAATTATCATTCGTAGAGTAAAAATGAATAGGACATAAAATATATATTTTAAAGAGATCTACAACTTTTGTTTAAAACATTTTTCAAAATTTTTAATATTTGTGTCTGAAAATTACATATAAATGGTCGACATTGTTTTTTTAATAACTTTTTAACAAACAACGAGCGACGGCTAAAACCTTCTGAGCGTTACTCAGGAGGGTAACCTTGACAACATATGTCAAGGTCAAGGTCATCGGAGCTGACTCCCCTATAGTGAACAATTACCCAAAAATAGAATATACGAATCATTTGCTTCGCAATTTATGCAAGAAGCTAAAAGCCGTGTCAGAGACGGTTCAGCCTAAACTACATAGAAAGCCTGGCTTCGTACAGCAACGAAATGTTGTAAAGAGCAACATTTTGAAAATACGTAAAGAAATAGTGGAGGCAGCCACCTTACGAAGGGAAGAAAAAAATACCTCATCATAGCAAAGCTATACAGTTATAGAAGGATATCTTAAACATTCCTAGCCATATTTTTGGTGAGCATAGGAGATGCCAAGAACGCGGTCGTATATGCGAAAAAAACCGTGAGAAAATGACAAATTATGTCCCATATTTGAAATTGCACGGTTTATATCAGAAAATTGAGAGTGCTGTCACGTACTTGAGTGCTTATTCCGATAGTTTGTTGTTAAATTTAACAAACAATCCTGCAGAGTCGTTTAATTCGATAATCTGCAAAGAAATAGGTGGAAAGCGTATTAATTTTGGCCTACGAGGCTCTTACAATGCTAGAATTACAGGAGCTGTTGTACAGTATAATACGCAAGAAGTTCTTACGCAACTGCACACAAATAAATGTGATAATATTTCTCCGATTATCGAGAAATTAGAACACCGACGGCAAGAAAAAGTTGCGAGAACTAAACAATATCGACAAGAGCATGGCAGGCAAAAAAAATTCAAACGAGAACCTGGGTCAGATTCTTACTATGGTCCGCAATCACAAAAGCCAAATCTTCCGCATGACGTATACCAACAACTTAAGCAAAATCATTTAGATAAGTTGTTGGACAACGGATTCAACAGAAACAAAATTGAATTGGAGACAAGAGGTCAAAGTGAATGTGAATTGTGGCAATTATTGAGACGTGAAATGTTAACGGCATCCAATTTTGGAACCGTTTGTCGCATGAGACCGACAACGTCTTGTGCAGCGACTGTAAAAAGCATTTTGTATCCTCCATCCATTAATAACGCAGCCATGAAGTATGGTTGCGATATGGAAGGAATGGCGAAACAAGATTTAGCTGTAAAAATAGAAAAAGAAATTGAATCATGCGGATTGTTTATTGATCGTGACAATCCATGTTTGGGTGCTTCTCCTGATGGACTTATTGATGAAGACGGTCTAGTGGAGATAAAATGTCCGCTGTCAGCTGAAAATTTAACAGCTGATGAGACTGTAAAAACATTGCCTCAATTAAAGGGTATATTTGATAAAAAGAATGCTGATAAAATGAATCGGAATCATCGATACTTTTATCAAGTTCAAGGCCAGTTGAACATAACACAGCAATATTATTGTATTTTTACTGTGTGGACGCCAAAAAGTTTAAAAGTAGTGCGTGTCATAAGAAAACGATGTTTTCTGGAAAGATAAAATGTTGCCTTTCCTAACACGTTTTTATTACGAATGCATGCTTCCAGAAATTGTGGACAGTCGCCATAATAGACATATGCCAATTAGAAATCCACGCTATATAATGGAAGCTAAAGAAGCTAAAGAAGCTAAAGATACACATAACAATAGTCAGCGATTTGAACAACAAAATGTTTTTCCAAAGACAGCATCTATCACTGCTTTTGATACAGAAGATGACGATTGCACCATAACCGGTCATTATAAACAAACTTTAACTCAAGACGACGTGGCAAGACGTAAAAAGATTTTAGATGACACGATTGTTTCGCTTTCTTTAGTGAAACAGAATGTCTTGTCCATTAATAACAAAATAAATGATGAATCATTCGATCTATTTTTACGCATTGTAAGAGAAACTTCTTGTTTCGAAACACAAAGCGTTCAGTATGTTACGTCCGACGAATTATTTTTCGTCAAACGTCACTATTCACGAAGCAGTAATGATCGCCCACCCGATAGAGAGCTCCGGCGCGACGCGGCACGTAGCACGCGCGCGGCACGTGATCTTATACGTTCTCTATTCTTATTTTCTCTACTATCGTTTCTGGATTAATTACGCGACAGCCGAGGCAACCACTGC
>NW_011966208.1:0-6717 GCF_000949405.1 Vollenhovia emeryi | reverse complement strand
AATAAGGAATAAGCGGGAAAATGACGAGCGACGGCCCCCTTTTAAGCTAACCAAGACTCAAGTTAGTCGGAGTACTAATTAAAGTACAAATTAATAAATTCGGAAAATGATCGAAGGGCCCCCGCTCATCACCACTTCCGCACTTGCCCTAGAAGCTAACAGTATAAAAACCGGGCCTCGGAGCCCGAAATTCGCATTCAGTTCTCTGAGCTCGGCACAGACGAACCTCTGCCCAACGAAAGCTATAAGCTCTGGCTCCTGGTGTGTGTATTAGAATAAGCCACATCGCGATCCTCGACGTAAGTAAAGTGTCTAACCATCAGTCACCATAGGCTAAGTCGGCATCCCGTTAGTGTGAGATTCTACCGCGTGTGCAAACTCTGTGGCCCACGGTAACGACCACCAGGAAACCACCTCCTCGACGACGACGCTCATCTATATATATCTCTCTCTCTTCACCTCTACCTATATTCCTGTCTCTCTCTATTTCTCTCTTTTCATCTCTTAACCCCACCTCCGGTTGCGCGCCTTTATATTGGCGTTCCTCCGATCTTCCATCTCCGGTTGCGCGCCTTCAGCGGCGTTCCTCCGATTCTCCGCCTCCGGTTGCGCGCCGCCATCGGCGTTCCTCCGGTTCTCTGCCTCCGGTTGCGCGCCGCCATCGGCGTTCCTCCGGTTTTCCACCTCTGGTTGCGCGCCGTCCTCGGCGTTCCTCCGGTTCTCCACCTCTGGTTGCGCGCCGCCCTCGGCGTTCCTCCGGTTCTCCACCTCTGGTTGCGCGCCGCCCTCGGCGTTCCTCCGGTTATCCACCTCTGGTTGCGCGCCGCCATCGGTGTTCCTCCGGTTCTCCACCTCTAGTTGCGCGCCGCCATCGGCGTTCCTCCGGCGGGAAATCACCACCCTACCTCGAACTGGCATTGAGCCGCCAGTCCTCACCGACCTCCTCCACGTCGTCAACACCAGCCACCTGGTCTGAACCCCGCAAAAGAAAGGGGGACCTTCTCCGTCTCAACCAACCTCAGTTCCCAGTCGTTCTAGGGGCAATTTCACAGAGTCCCCTCGAACAGACGGAATCTCGCTCTAAGATGGGCACACAGCGGAATTTACCGATCTTACGTTCTAATTGTTATGAACTTTAGTTATTTCGTTCGGTGCAATGAAGTAATTACGTAATTACTTTTGATTCGCCACTTACGCGTTCATTTGCAGATTAACGTTAACCACAATCAAAGTACTCACTCTCGGGTCTCCCTACCACAATAAAATGAATCAGAAGTTGCCAAGAATGCAGTGATGACGGCACTGAATCGATTATTATAATCGAACAACCCATCTGAGCATTCTACTACAAAAAAAAAGACAGCGTCTGACATTTCATTTTCACTTCAACCCTCCCGTGATTCTGAACTCCATCGTTCTCTGAGTGCCTATTTAAGGGATTAGTAGTAAATAATAAGTTAGCATTAATCACCCTCACCATTAACAGCATGCATTGCTTCCCCCGCTTTATAACACGCCTAATTCAAGATGCTTCCCGCAGGCACGCCCAGACATGGGCAGGTCGCGACGAGCTGGACGCAAGGTCCAGCTCAGGCGATTAGCACGAGCGTATGCTACCCCTGGGGTCTTTGACCCCAGGATTTTTGACCGGCCTTTTGAGCCCCGACAACCAGCGCTCCCGTGTCATCCTCCTTCTCCCCCGAACCCTCCACTAGCCCCCGGGCACTCACACCTCCCGCCACCATACAGGCCTCCGGACCCTTGCCCGGTCAGAGCGTGGGCTCCGCGCCCGCCGATCACCCCCGCACCTAGACCTCCAAGGGCCAGCCTAGCTACAGCACCACCTGCGCCACCGGCACACCCGAAGACGAGGCCCCGCCCGGAACCAGAGGCCCGACAACCAACCCTGGGGCAGCGCACTGTTCGCCCCTGTATAGTCCGGATAGAGGCTCTCCCCCAGAAGGTCCGACTGGTAAAGCGGTCAAGGAACCAACCTCCGAAGAAGGACATGCCGATACTCCTCTGAGCTCGCCCGTCCTTGTTGTCTCTCTCTCTCTCTCCCCCGTTTGTATATATATTCCCTCGTTCGTTTATAATATAGTTCAGTTCAGTCCAAAGTATTTCTACTCATTTAACTAACCACCCAACCTGCTCCCTCACTTCCCCTCGTCTCCCAGCGAGACACGCGTCCCCATAAAAATCGGACGTAACAAGTACATTGAATTTCCTGATCTTGTTACGGCTAGTAATAATCACAATAGTTTACAAATTATTGGAGGAAATTGTAGTGATCACTGGCGATGTATTTACTTTGATGGTTTCAAACTTCATATGTATGACAGTTTACCTGGTTATACATATGATAAGTTGGTAGCCAAAGAGAAAAATTATATACAACTTCGGTATCCAAAAATAAGCTACAGTGACATTATTTCTGAAAAAGTTAAAGCACAACCTGATAGCATATGCTGTGGAATTTACGCTGCAGCTTTTGCTACAACTGTAGCTTTAGGAGGCAATCCTTGTAACGAAAATTACTCCAGGGATGTAATGTGCATGAGACAACATTTTATAAAAATTATAGAAGACAATAAACTACTGCCATTTCCAAGATTATAAAAACATTATTTTTTATATTCCTATATAAAAAAAAGGCGTGCGATAGTTGAAAGTCTCGAAGTATTGTTGTCGCTTTTCCGAGATACTAATTGGCTGTCTCGCTTGTGCAATACGACATGCTTCAGTCGTGTTATTTGCAGCTGTCAAACTATGCGAATTTTTAGAGAGAGCAAATAGCGCGCGCAAAGCGCGCGCTTGTGTTGTCTAGTATTAAAAAAAGTTATAGTATTGCAAATATATTTTACAGATAAAACACATCTCAGTGAAACGTTTATTTTGACGATACTAACAAACTAAGCCAGAAGCATATATTCAGACGGTACTGATTGTAGTACAATTGAGAAGCGTCTGTTCTGACAGTACTGGTAAATTTAATACAAGAAGCATCGATTCTGATAGTACTACTTATAATAAAAATCAGATGTGTCTCATGATACTAGTCACTGCAATTATTTATATATTTGAATCGGAGAGACGAAAAAATTTTATTGGTTGCGTCTCACGAGAATAGGCGTTTGGAGGGGCTCATTTTATATTTTTAATATTTAAAATAATCAGCGTATTGCGTACCGCGTGTATGTACACATATGTACATATGTATGCGTTACATTTTGTATCATATAATATGTTTTACACTTCCGTGTACATGCAGGGCTGCGTTCAGAAACATCACCCAAATGCCCCAGTATATCATTTTATCCTTGCTGTAAGCAACAAGGATAGAATGATACGCCGGGGTACTTGAGTGGTGTTTTTGAACGCAGCCAAGGGTGTCTGACAAGTAACTAACCAATCGAAAAATGCAAATTGATTGGGTCAAACTGAGAAGATAGGCCAGATTAGGCAGGCCAAAGTATTTTATTTCTCAGATCTCTTAGCGACAGTGAATATCGATCGGCTAGCGAGACGTGCAGCGGTGTGTGACATGCCAAAAACAATTGTCATGGCAGCGAGCGGCACCGCGGCGAGCCTCAGATAACGAGGCGCGTGGACAATAGTTCCTCGACGTCTCGCACGCGCGTAGTACGAGTATCGCCGAAAAAGTATTGTCGCGAAATTCTTTCTCCGCGGTAAAGTAGGAATGGTCATGCAGAAAAATGTCGATAATTACCGACATTACCGACATTATCGACATTTTTAATTCCGTTCAGATGAGGGCGCTATCCCGTCGGAGTTGGCCCGTCCATAGACTTCTATAGACGGACCCTTTGTACGAGGGGTAACTGATAATCGCGGTAAGGGGATCACTCGTCTGACTTCGACTCTTTCCGGTGAGGTTCGGTAATATTCGGTTCACATTTCCAATACGTGTGCACACGTCCCCTCTAATCATCCCCTCCAACTTGGAGTGGGGATGATCCGTTCGGCCACGCGCGCGCGCGCACGCTCGCACACAAGCAACGCGCCGTATATACGTGTGCACACGTATTGGAAATGTGAACCGAATATTACCGAATCTCACCGGAAAGAGTCGATGTCAGATGAGTGCCTCCCGCGCCCCGAATATCAGACCCCTCTTGTCCAGAGTCGTAGCTTATGCTCCGTCTATAGAAGTCTATGGGCCCGTCGCTCCAGCATCCCCTTAACATTATCAATACTAAGCCGATTCCTCTTTTTAGTCTTAATATCTGTAACAATGGAAAATATTTTTTCAGCTTCAGCATTAGAATGGGGAAGTGAAAAAATTACTTGTACTAATTTCTCTAAGTTAGAAAACATCGGTTCACCACTACAAGTTTTTGTTTCAAAAATTTTACTCCACATATCATATATCTTTAAATTAGCCAAAATGTCCTTATTCGCGTTACTAAACATTGATGGTAATATTCTCCATTCATGTTCTAAAGCTGTAACATCAAAATTTCCAAAAACTGATGCGATGTCTGTGAAATCTTTAATTTCACTTCTACTTTCATCGCTTAAAGCAAAGGGTGTAGCAGGATAAGCATGTGCTGTGCTGTCCCCGCTGTGATCTGGTTGAGATTTTTACAATAAGTTGGCATTGATGTGAGATTCAAGTTCCCAGAAAATTATATCTGAAAATATTTTTATGGGAGTTATGGGGGCAAGAAGAAAAATGAACAAAAAAATTTTTCTTAAGAATGACTGAACTGATTTTGATGAAAAAAATATATGTTATGGGTTTCAATATTCTCTCTCAAAATTATAAAAAAATTATGGAATTTTTTTTTCAAAAATACGGGTAAAAAAATTTTTCAAAATCTTTTTGATTTTTGTTTAATAGGATGCACTTGAGGCACTATCACTATTTTTTTCCCCTAAAAAATCTTTAAATACTCTAGAATAACATGTGCGAGTTTCAAAACGATCGGAGTGGTAGTACATGGTTTAAAAAATGAATATTGTTACGCCGGCGGGGCGTCCGCGCTGGACGCCCGGTAGAAGCGCGCGAACGTCACCGTTCTACAGCATCACGAATAACGGTCCTTGACGACCGTATTGATTTCTTTTATGTAGTTGTTATTGAATTTCCTACGATCTTGAATTGTTTTCTGGACCGACATTCTGAACGGACGTGTCTGAGCCTGTTGCCTGACAGAGCTTCCAAGTGTGTATCTATGGTCCGAGCTGTACTCCGAATTATTAAGAAACGTTCCCTGTTCTACACTTCCCGGCTCTTTCATTCCTTCGCGAGGTTCGCGCGCTTCTACAATAGCTTCATGTCGCACTAGTTTCTTTCTCTTGCACATTCTTTCGAGCTACAAATAGTTGCTTTGGATTTTCTTTTGCCATACTTGATTTGACTTGTCATAATAAGAAATGTCTGCGACAAATAAAAATCCTAGATGTGTTGGATGTGATAAGTTTTTATTTAAAGTACGTGGCCAGAAGAAAAAAAGTGAAACTGAAGATGAAGCAACAAATTTTTCTAACAGACTTCAACGAACGATTGTTCTTAACGATATCTTATGTTCAAAAGGCCGAGTTTTCCAATATAAAAAGGAGAAGCTTGATGTTGATTGCTTGATTTCTGATAATGAGATAGATGAATCACAATTTTCCGATGATCCAACAATCACTATTCAACTCAAACCTAAAGTGGAAGAATCAAATATTGAGAGAGTTGAAGTTCCCATTCAAAGAACTGTTTCAACTCATAAATACTGTTATCTTTGTTCTGCTACAACGAATCACACAGTTGTTCCAGAAGAAGCTCGTATGCAATCTTATATTAAGATGACAATTTACATACCAGCAGGAAATCGATGCTGCCGAACTCACTTAATCAAGGATCGATTTTACGACCAAGATCTTGGTCTTTTAAAGGTGTACTCTATTTCTTCAAGTGTAAGTCCTTCGGAGTTATCGAAAATGATGGAAAGTCTCGCAATCAAATGTGATTCCACCCTCTATGATAAGCTTGGAGATTACAGTCTTTCCGAAAAGCAACTTCTTCTTTTCACAGGATTAAACTAGGAAAATATCATACTTTTGAAAGACATGATGATTTCCATGCGAAACAGATAGACACGTACCGTAACTCAGGCACTCGTAGTATTTCTTTTCAAACCTCGCACTGGCAATTCTAATAAAATTCTTGCTTCTTTTTTACAATGAGAACATGAACAACTTATCTCAGAATATTCATCAACAATAGTCAAGTCATTTGAGGAAGACGTCTTACCCTCTCATTTCGGATTAAATTCTTCCAACAGGAACGACCTTATTCAGAATCATACGACTGAAATTGCCAAGAGTTTGGCTTTCAGGCTTTCGCGGTTGTTGTCTTCTTTAGTCTTCATGGCTTCCGGATGGTTGCCGCGTCCGTTTGCAGTGTGGTGCCGACGTTTCGTAGGCGTTGCAGTCTGCTTCATCAGGGCTGGGAGACTCTGATACTGAGCTCCCTCGCGTTGCGCTAGTCCTTTTATACTCGTTCTTGGGGGGGTAGGGAGGGGGTAGTCAGGGGGAGGGTGGTCAGAGGGAGGGGGGTTCAGCCTATGCCGGCTGACAGTTTTTTAAAAAATCCGGGAGGGTGGTGTGCCATATCGGGCTCACCTGATAGCCTTTGTCGCGATTCATATTGTCAGGGTGTTTCAAGATTTCTATGCCTTCGCAGTGTTTCCGTGCGAAATAGCT
>NW_011966207.1:4336-12073 GCF_000949405.1 Vollenhovia emeryi | reverse complement strand
ATGTCAGTCACGTCAGCGCAGCGCCAATGCCACGTTGCGACAGAAAAGTGAAAAGGACGTTTCCCCCTCCACTGGCCTGTCGACCAAGACGACGAAGACGTTTCTTAATCCTACCTACGTAATCCTACGTAAACTGCCCAACATGCGGACTTTGCATTGCAATATCTCCAGAAAAGTAAAAACACTTTTGTTATGCAAATCGTACCCAAACTATCGATTAAGCGCAGTTCGTCGGATCAGCCGTTGTTGAGATCCGAAATTCTGAGGGCCCGTCAACTCGCGTACTCGCGTAAACTAACACGGTCGGTGTCGCGCGCGTGGTTAGGTTTGTCGCTTATACTTAGTCGCTTATACTTGGCGCGAGATACTACCGTGTCTCGTGATTCATAAGTTATCATAAAAATTCGATCATTTTCAGGACATGAAATGTTGCTTCTAATGATCTATCGGTTCTGATTGATATTTAAAGTTATTTAAAGTTTTCTTATAACTCTCTCATTTTTTACTTTTATTTCCGACATCACTATGAGATATTGCTTGCAATCAAGTCAAATAAATATGTTCATTAAATTACACAGCACCACAAAAAAAGGTTGTCTAGGCCTAAGACCAGAAAAGTGTATTCTAATATATTTTGACCCGCTGAATCTAAATTCGCGGTCAGAATTGAACAATTACTAGCTTTACCGTCCCTAACCACAAAAAAATTCATAATTTCACGAAACGGGCACTTTTTCTAAACGTACCCACGCGTCGGTCTGCGGAACTAAAATAATACGAACAAGTTTTGTTTTAGTATTTTGATCTGCTTAATACGAATCTGTGGTCGGAAATGCTCCATCAGGTCGCAAATCCTCCCTAAACTAAAAAAAATCCATTAAAATTCCCCCAAAAAACTGCTTCTTGAGCTATTTTCTTGATTTACGAAATTCTATTATAAAATTCTTGATCAATCAAGGGTCTGCTAAAAAACGATTGAATTTTTCATTTTAAGTAGGGTATAAGTTTTTTACCTCGCAAAACAATCTATTAGAACTGCAAAAACAATTCAATTACTACCTCTGCTTGTGATACCGAACTCTTACTCTCAAAGACTCTGTGCAATGGTTCTTACGTTTCTGTCCCCTCGGTGATACTTCTCTTTTTTGCAACAATTTGTATTATAACACGAATTATATATTTTTTGGAGAATGCAATCACTTTCTTGATTTACAATTTCTAAGCCAAAACATCCTTTGTAACGTTTCTTAATTTTTTAGAGGTATTTCACCTGTACATACAGTCGGGAGCACTGAGGTTGCGACACTTTTTTTTGATAAGTTTACAAACGCGCAAAAAAATTCAGGATGCGAATCCCTGTCCGCGCTCATGCGCGGTGAGTGATCATGGTGCTGTCAAATTTGTGTATACAATGTGTAACATAAATTTATATGCCGCGGTAAATCCATAATAAATAACATGATTATTCAGTTGATTCGATGAAGATATGTCCTTAAAATATCTTATATGTATATGGCCACGCAGGATATCTTTAAGAGATCCAAGAAATATCCTCAGGCTGTTTGGATTTGTATTATATCCTAAATATATCCCACATATGTCCGAGGATATTTCGGATATATTGAGGATTATCCTGAGGATATCTTGTGCTGTCTGGGGAGGTAGTAACTGAATTGTTTTTGCAGCTCTAATAGACTGTTTTGCGAGGTAAAAAAACTCATACCCTACTTAAAATTAAAAATTCACTTGTTTTTTAGCAGACTCTTGATTGATCAAGAATTTTATAGTAGAACTTTATAAATCAAGAAAAAAGCTCAAGAAGCAGTTTTTTGGGGAACTTAATGCATTTTTAGTTTAGGGAGGATTTAAGACCTGATGGAACATTTCCAACCACGAATTCGTAATCATCGGGTCAAAATACTGAAAAAAACATGTTCATATTATTTTAGTTCCGCAGACAAAGGGGTGGGTGCATACACTTCTTCGCTACGTCTAGCAAAAGTACCCGTTTCGTGAAATTACGAGTTTTTGAGGTTAGGGACGTTAAAGCTAGTAGTTGTTCAATTCTGACCTCGGATACAGATTCAACGGGTCAAAATACATAAGAATGCACTTGTCTGGTCTTAGACCCAGACTACTTTTTTGTGGGGTTGTGTTATTAGTATGCGACGGTTTACTGTGTCTATCTTTCAAGAATCCGAATCATTCCCACACAGCACGGGGAACTCCCAGAGAGCTCCTTAGGAGTTTTATTTAAGCTCCCTGCGAGCTTAACTTCATTTAAGCTCGCAGGGAGTTGAGAAGTCATGTTTTAAAATGTACGACATACGACATACGACAGGTAAGTACAACATGCCACCTTGGACACTTGGGGAATATTGTAGCAAAATGCTGAAAAAAAGGTACACCTAATATGACATATAGTACAGAGTGCTACCGCGATGAAATACAAGACACCATATATATGGATAATCAATCACATTTTATGTAATATTAATGTTTTTCTCATTCGTATATTACATAATTCGATATGTAAAAATACTGAATAATGTTACTAAATTTCAACTTAAGTAATTTTTAGTCTATAAAAATCTTACAGGTATAGCGAAATAAACTCCCTGGAAGCTTATTTTATCGAATTTTGTAAGCTTCCCGGGAGCTCAGCGAAATGAACTCCCTGGGAGCTTAATCGGAGCTTTGTGCTGTGTGGGTTGTTAGTTATAAAAATCAGAAATCTTATTGATATGATTCGAAATTATCAAGATTTACACATAAAGTATGTAATTAACGAATAGTAATTCTGTGCATACACCTCTTCGGAGGATAAAGATTATTACTTACTCGGAACAAGATCGCCGAAACCTATGGTGGTCATAGTCACGAAACAGAAATAAAATCCATCAAAAAAATTCCAATCGTCTTCCCACAACATAAACATACCAGCACCACAGGCGAGATATAGAAAGAGCAGTACGATAGCGGCGCAAGCACCTATAAAGGGGATTATTAGATTGAAATCAACTAAATCAATTAAACTTATGAAACTCACCAAGTGATCGACGACCAGCCACGTTCGTCGGAATACATGAAAGCTTCGCGCGAAACGGAAGTTTCGACTTCATCATCAGCGCAATGTATACTACTGCACTCGCGAATAGCTTTCCCCAGTCGGCAATCACTATCAGAGTGAGAGGTATACCAACGAAAGCAAAGAGGATGCAGAAGATTCTTCCCCAGTTGGTTGAGGGTACAACATTGCCATATCCTATCAAACACAAATCATCATAGCGTTAACTAAAAAGCTTGCATAGCAAAAGGATACTTTGTTCAAATTTGCCAATGGCAGAATTTTAATATATTATAAAATAATTTTTTTAAAAAGGAAAATCGATTTCATATAATCGACTTCTTGATAGTGAACTCTCAGCTATTAACATTGATTAACATGTCAGATGCGGATTAGGATTGTTAAGTCATTCTCATAGATTTTTCAACGCTGAATCCGAACCTTGAAATGAAATTTTTCTAAAAAAAAATTCAGATTATAAGTGCGTAAAAACGTATTTTTGGTCAATTTTGCTTATTCCCCCGTTGCTAGTGCGGCGGGGCATGGCATCGGCGAGTGTGATAAAAAAATTATAAAAAATAGGTAAGCGGACGAAAAATAAGATTACTAAGGGTGGCCCCCTGGAGGTTTCGTTGGGCTCTCGCGGACTCTCGATCCTCTCGCGGGCACGAATCGCGCACTGGGACGGCGGCTAAGCGGTGCCACGCGTCGGCGAATCTGTCACGTCACAATATACATATAGCCATATTATGAAAAAATAATAAATATTGAAATTTTACCCAATTGAAAAGGTATTAAAGTAACATTTATAAAATATTTGGAATAATATTAGTACAATATTTTTAAAACATTCAGAAATATCATTTTATTAATTAACATTTAAAAAATATTTATAAAATATTATATAAGAACGTTAGTAAAACTCATATAAAACCAATATTTCAAAATGTTATTCTAATGTTCCTTGCATGGAGAATGTATAAGGAGACCGAACTAGGTCTGGATCACGTCACCGAACATGGGCCGACATTATTGCCAGCCAGTGAATCAAAATTTTGCCACTTTCAGCGCTGGTGTTGCCTTACGCGATTAAGAATTCGCCCATGAGTTTACCAATCTTGATCTCACTGGCTCGTAGATACCTTTGCTATCTGGGGGTCGATTTCTGAAACTTAGGAAAAATACAAAAGTGAGTGAATACTGAAATATTTCTAATTTCAACCTGTGAATTCGCTCACTTTTGTAATTTTCACAAGTTCCAGAGAAACACAACCCATCTCCTCATCTTATTTACGGATCGGACGTATCGAGCCTGCTTGAAACTTGTGAAATGCGCAGTTTCAAGGAATTCATTTTTATTCTAGTTTATTTTATTGTATATCCAAAATCTATATTTTTCCCGTACCTCTCGTACTCTATCATTAATATAACCACGAAAGCTTCATGCATATGACAACCATGTGTCACGTATGAATGCGAATGGAGTTAGTTGATGACAGCGCTCCCAGTAATCTCTTTTCAGAACGACTGGCTGTCACAAATGTCGGCCCACTCTCATTACGGTCATTTCGGTCTCCTTATACATTCTCCATGGTTCCTTGCTTACTGGGAGGTTAAAAGTGAAAGAGTAGAGAGAAAGGAAAGAGGGGATCAGAGGAAGAAAGGAGAGCGGACGAGAAGCGGGAAGAAGGAAGTGGAAGAAAGAAGGAAGGAGACGGAGGAAGCAGCGGAAGAAAGGAAATGGTATGGTGCGGAGGAGAGAAGGAGAGAAGGAAGAGAGAGGAGGAGAGAGAAAGAGAGATGAGAGGAAGGAAGGAAGAGAGAGAAGAGACGGGAAGGTAAGACGACAAGAGAAAATGGAAGCGTGGAGAGAAGAGTTGTGAGAGGTATGGGGAGGAGATGAAATGGCAGTTGAGAAGAATAGAAAAAAAACTGAGGCATAAGGGAGTGGCAGAAGAGAAAGGAGGAGAAAGAGAGATGGAGAAGAGAAGGATGGAAGAAGGAGAAAGGTGGAGGATGGAAAGAGGGGGAGGAGAGGTGGAGGGGAAAAAGAGAGACTGGAGGGTAAAGTGGTAAAAGACGAGAGGAAGGAGAAGCAGAAGAGGCAAGGACTGAGGAGGGAGGCGGAAAGGAAAGAAAGTGAAAAAGAAGAGAGTGATGGAAGGGAGAGAAACATGGAGGAAGAGCAGCAAGAGAGGGGAAAAAGGTGATAAAAATGCTGTATTGTATGTTGACCAAACTGGCAATGTATTTATTTATCTACAACGTTTCAGCTCCGTTTCGAGCCCTTCTCAAGTAAACTGAAACCATATGATATAAACATATAATAATATAAAATAACAATTAAGGAGAAACTAGCACACTAAAGAACAATAAAAAGGGGAATACCTTAGGTAGAATCTTGTTACTTAGTAGCGGAAACATCACGTAAGATGTGGCCGCATTTCACAAGTCTATAAGTGGAATGGTGGCTGGTTCTATCCAAAAGTTTTGTACACATCCAAACATATACAGGGTTTTTCAATTGGGGCGGGTCGATGTTGGCAGCCTGTGGCGGCCATGTTGTTTTGGTGGCGTCTGTCTAATCTGTTGTTTATTATTCAGTCACTGATGCCAAATCACCAATGGCAAGTTACATTGAGCAGTACGTCCAAATGATAAAACTTTATTATCAAAATGAGTATTCGTTAGTGCAAACGTTGCGCGCGTTGCGCCCATTTTACGGCAGACGCGGTGGCCCTTCAAAGTCGACTCTCCAACATTTGGTGGCCAAATTCGAGACGACCGGTTCGGTAAACAATCAGCCAACACCCGTACGTCAAAGGAATGCCAGATCGGCCGAGAACATTGCCGCGGTTCGTGAAAGTGTGCAGGAGAACCCGAGGCAGTCAATTCCTCGCCGTGCACAAGAACTCGACCTTTCGCAGACTTCAACTTGGCGAATTTTGCGTCGGGACTTGGGCCTACACCCGTACAAGATACAACTGACCCAGGAGCTCAAAGTTAATGACCATAGACAACGCCGTTTGTTCGCTAACTGGGCTGCGGAGCGTTTGGAAGAGGACCCCAATTTTGGCCGAAAAATTATCTTTAGCGACGAGGTGCATTTTTGGATGAATGGCTATGTTAACAAGCACAATTGCCGTATATGGGACGACGCCAACCAACACGAGGTTCACCAGGTGGTAATGCATCCACAAAAAGTTACTGTTTGGTGCGGATTTTGGGCCGGCGGCGTCATGGGTCCGTACTTTTTTTAAAACGACGTTGGTGAGGCCCATCACCGTTAACGGCGAACGCTACAGAACAATGATAACCGATTTCTTTTGGCCCAAATTGAACGATATGGAGGTAGACGACATGTGGTTCCAGCAGGACGGCGCTACGTGTTACACAGCGGACGCCACAATGGACATTCTGCATGAACGATTTGAGGGTATGGTTATCTTTCGCAGAGATGGCGTGAATTGGCCACCAAGATCGTGCGATTTGACCCCACTAGACTTTTTCTTGTGGGATTTCCTGAAGTCGCAGGTCTATGCCAATAAGCCGCAATCGACCGATGCCCTTAAAGTCAACATAACCAATGCCATGGCTCAAATTCAGTCGGATCTATGCGGCAGTGTCATTGAAAATTGGACCACTGGATCTGTGCCACCGTGAGAAGCCGCGGCGGACATTTGAACGATGTCATATTCCATACATAATGGCATACATAGGCCTTTCAAATAAAAAAAGAATTTCGTTAATACCTCACACACAGCTTGTTTTATTTCATTTCAACATCGACCCGCCCTTATTGAAAAACCCTGTAGAACATAAAGATAGAATTATATCATACAAATTTGACAAATGTAAAAAGTTTTTTCACGTGTAAACAGCTGATCCAACGGCTGAAAAGGAAAGGTTTTTTGTATCGTATCGTGACTGGCGATGAAAAGTGAGTACACTATACCCAAATAGCACAAAAACATTCCATTAACATTCTAGGAATATACGCCAAGAACATTCGAAGATTCCAGGAATCTTCTAATAGTCGTTTTATACGTTCGAGGCATATTTATAGAATGTACCAACGGAGCACTTCAAAAGTTCTAGAAACATCTCTAGAATGTTCATCTGAATGTGCTACGAATGTACACGAATGTACTGCAAATATTCCAGTAATGTGCTGTAGATATTTCTATGAATGTTCCTGGAATATACAGCAAATATTCCAGTAATGTGCTGTAGATATTTCGCCCAAAGAAAAGTATTCTATTTTTTAGTGGTTCCCTCTTGATTTTAGAGGATTTTCCTATGAAATACGGTCTCAAGAAGATACTCTAAAATCTAGAGGAATATCCTATAACACTGAGGCATGAAATTTAAACTTCCAATCCTCTTAATGCTAGAGGAATCTTTTCTTCTTGTAATATATGATAATATTCTTATTTTTAGTATTTATATAACTTTTTAAAAGAATTATGTTCTACTTTTAATCTTATAAAGTATTATGTGGCGGTCGAAACGCGCGATCCGGCACAAATTGGCAACCGGCACTACGCGACACGCGCGCGGGCGCGTGAGCGCCAGCTTCTGAGTATTCACCGACCGCCGCTAGGCCGCGCATGGTGACGGCCAAAAACTCGGAAGCAAAATTCAGTCTCGCGGGCCTTCTTTTATACCCT
>NW_011966207.1:0-2097 GCF_000949405.1 Vollenhovia emeryi | reverse complement strand
CTATCTGGGCAATAACCCCAAGCGTAAAAAATCGTGGGATAAGCCCGGCCATGCATCAACATCGACGGCAAAGCCGAATATCCATGGTTCCAAGCTCATGCTCTGTATTTGGTGGGATCAGCTAGGTGTAGTGTATTATGAGCTGCTCAAACCCAACGAAACTATTACGGGAGATCGCTACCGACTACAATTGAAGCGTTTGAGCCCGGTATTGAAGGAAAAACGGCCGCAATACGAGGAGAGACACGACAAAGTGATTTTGCAGCATGACAACGCTCGGCCACATGTTGCAAAACCGGTCAAAACCTATTAGGAAACGCTCAAACGGGAAGTCCTACACCACCTGTCGTATTCACAGACATTGCTCCTTCCGATTACCACTTGTTCCGATCGATAACTCATGGCCTGGCTGACTTCCATTCTTATGATGATGCCAAAAAATGAGTCGATTCTTGGATAGCCTCATAAGACGTGTCATTTTTCCGACGTGGAATTCATATGCTGCCAGAAAGATGGGAAATAGTAGTGACTAACGATGGACAATATTTTGAATGACATATTTTTTACTAATTGTTTTAAATAAAGTATATTTATTTTCACGAAAAAAACAGCGAGAACTTATTCAAGCCTCGTGTATATATCATTTAAGTACACGTATACTCTTTTTATATCATATATTACCATTATGCATGTTCTGTATACGCCCTCTCTTTCTCGTGCGCGTGCATCCACATAATCTTCTTTCCGTCGCACTCACAGAAAACATTACTTACTACCTTTCACGCTGTTTTGTTTATTAAATTGGTCTAGCTTTCAACATACATTACTCTCATAGCACTGGAAATATGTTGTAAAACTTGCAACATGTTTCTGTTGTTATAAAATACCTTTATGAAATGAAAAGTAAATACCACCATTAATAATACAACTTTACAATTGCCTGCCTTTAGGTTCACACTAACCAGGACATCTGCCATTTTTATTACTCAAAAAGATATAAAATTTTATATATTAAAATTTCAACTTTCATACTTAACGTTGGTTTCAACATTTTTACAACTTCAAAAAATGAGGGGGTGCGCTTCTGGTCGACGCTGGCTAGACATGTGATTGATTTTTTATTCAGGTAGGGAAAAAATAACTTTCTACAAAATTTCTGCGTTTATAAAACACGCTTAACAAAAAGTTCACCAGCTCTCTGAGTATTACAAAAAAGTCGACTTTATTGTTAGACTTCTAATTGGAAGTCGACTTATTGGCTGACTAACAGTCAACTATAGTTGAGTCATTTGTTGAGTATTAACGAAGTGAAAGTTGATATTTATGTTTGACTTTGAAATCGACTTTAGACTTCTTCTGTCAAATAACAGTCGACTTGGTGCTGTTAGGGTAATCCGCATCTGATGTCGAACTGTAATTAAGACTAGATACCGATTGTCGTAAGGACGGTGCTGGCGAAAAAAACTGCCTGGAGAATGCTCCACCTCTCCGTCACAATGGGTGGCAATTCCGAGCGACCATCATGATCAATAATATCTGTTACAAAGCTGATCAGGAGACCCGCTTCTGCTGCTTCCTGAATTACTTCTTCATAATCACGCAATTTCACGCTTACCTGAAATACGACGAGTGTTATGAATAGTGATGAATTGAATACTTTCGTCCTGATGTTGTAAATCTCTCACCAAGGTATGCAGATTGAACACATCAGTGTTGTTAGAAACTGCCTCCACAAAATGATACCGTTGCACACGTAATTTCACTCGTAAACATTCAAGGCGTTTCAGCTCCTCCGGAAGCTCAATTTGCCGGAAAACCTGGAAACACACATTTGGAGTTAAAAATTTTGAAAAACAATTTTGCTGTATACAATTGGAAAATTTGTGTCTTGATAAAATGTATGTTAAAAGAGCAACCGCAAGTTTTGTTTGATGGATTTAACGGATCGAATCAAATTGTGATCTAAATAATAGCTGACAATGATATATTAATATGAAAAAAATTTGAAGTTGAGCGTAGAAGCACGGTTTCAGAAATATGAAGGATTAAATTGTTAAAATTGATAAGCGAACTCAACTGTAGGGGACAGATGAAAAT
>NW_011966206.1:4879-12071 GCF_000949405.1 Vollenhovia emeryi | reverse complement strand
ACAGTTAATTTCCTTTGACATGTCTACTTACAAGGTGCTGAATCGTAGAAATACAATACGAGAAATGTAGGGCAAGAGGAAGAAGCAGTTGCCGAAAAGAGTAACGCCATACATTAGTTTTTTAAGAGACCATTAGGTGAGTATTGAAATAATATCGTTATTTTTTAAAATTATTTCCAGCGGTATATAATCTGCAGACACAAAATAATTTTATAATTTCTTCACAGACACGTATCACCTTGAGAGAAAATATGCTGTAGGCCAATCGGTCGTGCAAATTGAAGATTGAGCACCATTGAGCACGATCCATGCTTCCAATGATATGAAATGTGTCTCAAAGACTTATTAAAAAGCTGAAAAGTTCTTGGAGTTCTTTTCTTCCGGGAAAGAGTCCACACGTGCTACACTGGTGGGTGCTGGAACTGTCGCCCTTGGGTGATAGAGTCCGCACCAGTGACGTTTTCTCAAAACAAGCTGGTGTTGTGATTGTTTCCCGGGAAGACGGAGCTTTCTTCCGGGAAAGAGTCCACACGTGCTACACTGGTCGGTGCTGGGACTATAGCCCTTGGGTGGCAGAGTCCACATCAGTGACGTTTTCTGAAAACAATATACTTTTTTAATATACTTTTTTTAATATACATTTTTTATATCTTTTGATTTGTACGAGCCTAACTGTCTATTTAATTTTTCTTACGTATTGTTACATTTTAATGACTTCATATAAAATATTTGTCCTAACATTTTTAAAAGTTCAAGACTCATTTACTACATACCGTATTTAAGCATCTCTATCTATTATATATAATGCAGCAATAGGAGAAATTCTTTCCTTTTGTGTAACGGATTTCACTTTTACGTTTAAGTTATTATATTGCTCCCATAAGCCTGAAAGTCGTCTGCAATAGGCAACGAAATGACCTGGGTATCGTGCGATGACACCTACCAGCCTGAAACAATGGAATAACTTTTATATATTGTTTTCATAAATATAAAGGTAATTTAATGTACCTAAATGGATTATACCTATATTGTTTTGCCAGTTTTAGCATTAGTGGTAATTCTTCCAGTTTACAGAACTTTGAATGAACAGAATGAAGATTTTCCCTGATATCTAGTTCTATGAAGATATGGAAATTAGTTTCGGTTGTCAGAGTAGAGCAGCCACCACATTGACATCGTTTATTGTAAGTAATTTCATGAAATTGTAATGCTTTATTCAGAGCACGAAAGCCTTTCTTCATAATTGTATTATGATTAGGCATTAATGTTAATTGCTCTGTCTTATGCTCGCCACACTTATCACACTTCTCGATTTGACGAGAACTTGGCATTGATTGTAACAATTTCATCCAAACTTCAGCCGGACTATCGACTGCATCATAAGAAGTTATAATCTCGTAATTTGCTGTGTTTGTAGTAACTTTGGTATTTTCATACAAGGGTTTTAATAACTTAAACCTCTCCTTATACACATCCTGAATTGGACCATTGTTCATAAATTTGAAGATAAATTTAAAAAATACGTTATCAGAATTTTCGGCAATGGAAAAATATCCAGAATTATCCAAGATACTGGTAAAAAGAATTTGTACAATAGAGTCGAAAGGACAAGTATTTCTCAAGAAATACATTTTACCATCAATTTTATAAGTTCCACAAAAAGTAGCATTTTTCAATAAATGACGTTTTATGTTCTTGGTGACCAACTTGTTATTGAGTATTATTTCAGGATAAGCAGAAAAAAATTTTGATTGAGATGGTTTATGCTCAATATATTTTCTTTCCAATTGAGCATCTTCCTGCAGTTCTACAATCAAGTCATTTGTACCCAAATAGCACAAGGACGTCCTGAAGACGTCCTCAGAATATCCAGGACGGGACGTCGGGACGTTTTGGGGACGTCCCATTTTAGTCCCGGGACCTCCTGAGGACATTCTGTGGAACACCCGATGCGCGCCTCATTATATCCTCACGAGGTCCCGAAGACGTCCTCAGAAAGTTCTTCAGGAAGTCCACAGGACGTACTTCAGAACATTATAAGGACATTTTTGGGATAGCCATAGAATGTCCTGTTTTAATCCTGGGGCATCCTGTGGTATAAGAAAAATTTAGATTAAAAAATACATATATATAGTATATAATTCTTATACATATTACATATACATATAATTAATTCTGTTCACTATATGTTTATACAAATAGAAATTAGGATATTGTTAAAGTATCTTGTACATGATTGCTCAATTCCATACTCTTCCAAAAGAAACAATGCATTAGACGAGTTATGTATATATTTATTTGATAAATGCAGTATACATATGTTATAACATATATGAATATAATTATTTTAACATTAAAATCTTTTAAAGTAAATATAATTAAACATAGGGGAAAGTTGCCCATATTGTACTGGCTTTTAAATTGTATCATTTTTATATTAAATTGAAAAAAGTATACCAGAAGACCTCGGAAATGTTCTGGTATACTTTTTTCAATTTAATAGCAATCATGTACAAGATTCTTTAACAATTTTCTATTTGTATAAAATGTTCAGTAAATTAATACCATCCCATTTTATAGCACAATAGTGTAAAATTTCATGTCTAATGCGTTATATAAATATTTGGAAAATAACTGTAAATTATTTGAAAAACTACACTAATTCTAAAAATTAATAACATTATGGATCTGACCTCCAAATCGCGAGAAAATAAAGCAGAATTTATGAAATTGTTTGTATATGTATAAACGCACGCACGCACGCACGCACGCACGCACACACGAAATATCTATAATAAACATTCATAAAAAATAGTACCTGTGATAATTGACCAGTGATATCAATAATTTCATTATTTGCTGATTCATAATATGTAATTT
This sequence comes from Vollenhovia emeryi, assembly GCF_000949405.1. NCBI lineage: Eukaryota > Metazoa > Arthropoda > Insecta > Hymenoptera > Formicidae > Vollenhovia > Vollenhovia emeryi. The sequence goes on along the minus strand of NW_011966206.1, from coordinate 9,191 downwards.
ATTACATCCAGTCACATTTTTGTGCATAACATCGAATATTTCAGAGAAATCCTAAAAATGTCCTATAAAAATGTCCTTAGGACGTCGTCTCTGTATTTATACCGGACGTTCTATGGCTTTTCCGAACATGCCTTTATACTGCTCTCAATATGTTCTGTGGCTTTACTAACAATAAGTTCGTCCTCATGTTCTCCTAAATATATCCTAAAGAAAATTAGGATGTCCTTTATAGGATATCCTTAGGATGTCCTTTAAAGGATATAAAGGACATCCTAAGGTCATCCCAAAAACGTCCTGAGAATATACAATTTTCCTCAAGGCATCCCAGGACGTCCTAGGACATATTCAGGATGATCCTGAGGACGTCATGTGCTATTTGGGTATTGTTGCTGTTGACGAGTAGAGGTGATTCATGAAAAGATTTTGAATTATTTTCTCCAGTTTCGATAACTTCTGCAGAAGAAATCTGGTTTTCAATGACATCTAATCCTGAATTCATTAATAATGAAAGTGACAAATCATCTGTATCACAATTTGTTAAATTAGGTATATTCTCTATCTCTTCAATCAATTGTGTCAAGTTGTTATTTGTTGTGTCATTTAAAACATCCTTTGTTTTTTCTTGCTTTTCATTTAATAAAAATTCTTGATTTTCATTAAATAAAGGTTCTGCTTTTCCTCGCCAGTTTTCTCTTGATAATAAATCTGAGTCATTAAATGATTTAGAATAATTATGTTCCACTTTTAAAATTACTGGACTATTATCTTCAGAAACTTCAGTTGGGCTTGTTTCTGTTATTAGTTGAACCGTTGCATTTTGACAAAAATCCTTCGGCTTCCAAGTTAGCATCGTTTTCTTGTTAACAACAAAATTTTGTATTTTTGATTCAAAACTACGTGTGCCTCCGATTAAGTCACAAAGATGAATTTTGAGAAAATTCTCTATTCCTTGTGGAAGTGAATAATTTTTAAACACATCCTTTTTAATATCCAGGAAGACTCTCTCGCAGTAGCTGCTGGTTGGATGGCTTGTATAAAAAGGAATGCATACTCCTGTCCAAAGCGGAAATTCTTTTGCAATTTTTAACAAACGATCAATCAGGTTTGGTAAATAAAAAAAGTTGTCATCTTCACCCTGTTGGATTGCTGATTGGGCCATAATTTTTATATTCTCAAAAAATTCATTGATTTTTATATTATTATCACATACTTCGTAAACATCATCATTGAACTGATCATCATTAGAATCAATAACTTCTAAATAATTGTCACTATTAGTAGGACGTTCTTTTATTAACGATTTCAACCTTTTTCTTGCTTGCTCGGCTGTTCTTATTCGTTGATCTACCAATTTTACGTTGATGACTGAATCTTGATAATATTGAAGGGCAACAATACAAGTAAGTGAAAATATTTCGACAAAATCCTGATAACTTTGACAGTCTATCATTAAAGTGACGCATCGAATGTAGAAGTCACGTACAGCGCGCACAGGATGCTTTTTCAACACAGGCCATCGACAAATCATGTGGATTGTGGATTACATGTGCAACGTCAACCCTTACATATGTTGATATCCACTCCCGTGAAATATGTTCCCCCGCTGAAACAGCATTGAAACAAATTTCAATATATTTTTTTATAGTAATATCATTGAAAGCTTTCGAACAAGCCAGTAACATTGCTCTGGAATAATCAACGACCACTTGGGTTGGCTTATGAAATTTGACCATACGTAGCCATGTTTTCAACCAGTGTTCAATGGTTTCATTTTCTTGTGATTCTGTCAGCAATTGATAGACTGACAAAGACGTATTGTCAAAATGTATGGCAATCACATATAGGAAAATATGAGCTGATTTAGTATCCAGTGACCTTTTTAATTTCTTAACAATACTGCCGGTTGCGTCAATACTAATAGATGACGCATTTTTATGCATATTGTAATACTGTTCATAAACACTGATTTGTTCACAAGTGCCATAGTATACTTTCAACGGCAAGTAACTTACTGTAGCAATAGAACCCTTATAAGGATTTTCAAAATTTAAACGGTAAATTGCTTGAATTACATCCTCGCCTTTCAGTTTCTTAGATCCTAATTCTTCATCAATCGCTTCCTTTTTAGCCTGTCGCAGTACATTCAATGAAGGTATTATTGGTGCTTCAACATCTCCAAGACGCAAATTTTCTCTTGCCATTTTTTTCGCAAATTTGAACATTTTTCTGCGATTGCTGTTTTACCTATCTGTCGTCGTTTCTCTCCATTTAAAGGACGCTGTAGAATTTCATGGGTTTCACCCCTGGTATCTCGAGTTTTGACACGTATACAAAGTTCACTACTGCTAGCTGACGGTTCTGTGTCGACAACGCCTTCGAAGATATTGCCACATGTTTTACTCTTACAACTTCCGATAATCTTGATGTAATATTTGCTTCGAGAAGATGTATAAATTTTGCCGCTAAGAAAAGTATATGCGCAGGGTAGACGATGTTGTTGATAAAATTCATCGGCAATAATGTTAGTCCACACCCGTGGTCTTAACGAGCAAGTGGACCTCTTGCTCTCGGATGTAAGTGGTTTAATTTGTTCCCATTTGTTTAAACTTAATATTAAATCAAACCAAGTATTGTTGTCTTCACAAGTAGAGTCAAATGAGAAATTATTATAATTAATTGATTCATCCTCAGTATCATCAGCAGGAATTATAATATTCATTGATGGATCTGGTATGTCAAGACCCATTTTATGTCTTGCTAGGGTAAATATTTTTCTTCTGTCATATTTAACATTAACCCACCAGCTATGGGCACTCCATGCATTTCCGCATTTAATTGTTACTCATTTGCTTCCAAACTGGATCCGAGTAATTAGGTAATTTATCATTTAAAAAATCTGAGAACTCGATAAGAATAGACACTGCAGCATCAATAGATAATTTATTTTCTCTTGGCATTTTTATATCGTGTATCTTTACTTGATAACGTATATTCTGTAACAGAATTATACAATAATGTAATAGAATTATAGCTGACAGAATAATATAAGAATAGAGATAAGAGATTTATGTCGCCAGTAAATAGTTAACATTATCTAAAGTGTTTTTGCCAGCTCGACTGGCTAAGACGCCCGCACGGAGGTCCCAGGTTCGAATCCTGGCTGGGGTAATATTTTTCGCAATAAGAATTTTAACTATTACCAATCACTTAATAAGGACCACAATCCGGATGGTCAAAACTTCGTGGATGTACGATTCACGAATAAAGTTTCCTGCTACCCGGTGAGAAATGATTCGTCGATCGACGTCGAAATGATGTCGAATCGACGTCAATTCGACGGTGTTGCGACGTCGATCGACGAATCATTTCTCACTGGGCAGTTGTGTCGACAAAAACACTTTAGATAATGTTAATATAAGAATATTCCATAAAAAACTTACAATAAAATACGTTTTCGAGACGAAATGACAATGACTACAATGTTGCTGTACTTCCTAAATAATTGACTCTTTCTTGCTTAACCTTATATTTCGTCCATGACTTTTTCATACTTCAAATGTTTTGGCGCCCTTTCCAATTCTTTAACATATACATATTATTTTCTGAAGTATGTCTTATACTACTGTGAAGTCATATCATTATTTTGGAATTCTTTCGTTTACCTAGAAAATAAATTATTTAAGAAATAATCGTAGAATATTGATCGTAATCCATTTTAAAGTTTTATATTCTACGTCTAATTGCGAGTAATAAATAAAAATTTAAGAGACATGCGTAGAAAATAGGAAAATAAGAGATATGTAGACAATAGCAAAATAAATATATGTGTGTAATCTTTTGCAACTTTTATGAATTGTGATTAAAAATTTACGATGTTATATAATTATACAAAAAGCCAACATACAATCAAATAAAAATACCTATCATTATAAGGATTATAAGTGTATAAAACATATCTTTATGTTTCGTTTTTCTCGAATAACGTCTTACGTACATCAAAAATAGAAAGAACTGAACGTAGGATAATTTTTATATCGTTTTTTCTAAAGAGTAAAATGTATTTTAAAAATGAGGAAAAATTACATTTAATTGTATATGTATAATTAATGTATAAAATTGTAATGTGTATAATAAATACAAAACATTGTGTAACTATAATTTTATTTTTTAAAGAAAAACAAGTGTTATATTGCGTTACGTACCTCTGTATCTTCATTATTTTGTTGAAGGAAATGCCAGCTTTATGTTTCCAGGAAACAATCACAATTAACACCGGCTTGTTTTCAGAAAACGTCACTGGTGCGGACTCTGC
>NW_011966206.1:0-3548 GCF_000949405.1 Vollenhovia emeryi | reverse complement strand
AGAAGAAAAGAACTCCAAGAACTTTTCAGCCTTTTAATAAGTCTTTGCGACACATCACTTTCATATCATTGGAAGCATGTAGAAATCTGCTGGTGATTCTAAAAAAGAAAAACATTTATATTTTTCGTTTCTCCGAATACCAAGTTAGATGAACGATAAGAATACAATTACGTTTACTTGTACCTGGCCATGCCACGAGCTCTTTTCTCTAGTCGGTGCACCATGCAACGGGGATGGACTGCGCTGTTTGAAAGAATTGGGTTGCACTGTTTTAACAATTTATAACATTAATCGTCACGCGCATAATCGACATAACATAATACAAAAATAGATTTCAGTTACCATTATAATTAAGTGGAACAGCCAATGAATTATAGGATTGCCGTCCTCCCAACCATTCGGAAGCATGAAGAAATGTACCGTGTGTACCCCTGATGCACCGGAGACCTTCAGGTGTACGAGAAGTTGTGGTAACGGCAACATTATTGTCCCGAACCTGCGGGATGTGAGCTCGTTTACCTAATACCTTAGACTTTTCCGTCTGAAACAAAATTAAATGATAGTTTGGTATGTTACACAAATAAACATTACAATAAACAAGAGGCGAGCTAATTGTAGCACATTACAAACAAGGATGAGAATAAAGAAACACAGATTATGTTTAAAAATTTAAATATTTTTCCAAATAAAACTAAATTTGTATTGTTCCTGCCATATGTGGCTATATTGTTGAGGTCCCGGAACGTGACAAGCAATTCTTATGTCTTAAGGGGTAACATCACTGTATAATTTTCAGAAAATCGATTTTATTTTTATTGACTTAAAAGATTATTTTAACCTTCTATAATAAGGGGAAAAAAGTTTTATGCTTATACAAAAATTTTTTTTTAATTCCGAGCTCTCCCAAGCGCGTCAAACTGCTCCGAAACGACTTCCATTTTTTAAAATGGCATGCAGCATAATTCCAACAAATTTCATTCTATGCACTCTAACTTTTGACCATATCTTTAAAATAACATTCCGAAGAGAAGTACGTACGGGATTTTCGATAAGTTGATTTTAACATTATTTATGGACAAATGATTGCCTCTTTTTTTGTCAAAAATGGAATTTTTTCTTCAAATGCTCGCCAATTACATAAAAACTAATGTTTTCAAAATCCCCTACGTATTTCTCTAGCTATACTCATATAGATTAAAAGAAAAAAAATTTTTTTTTCCAGATTCAAATTTGCGTCAGTTACACTGCGTGCCACAGAGCGCCTTAAATTCAACATGCCTCGCGAGAATGGCTCCAGCGTCGCCGTTTTGGACTATTTCTTAATAAATATTTATTTTTTTAACACTTAAAGACATGGTTAATAACATTCTTGAATATTATTATCCTCTTACTTTATCTTCCATAAAAAAAAAATCGCAAAAAGCGCTTTATTTTGGACTTCTACAGTGGTGTTACCCCTTAAATCATTCAGTATCATAGATAGGAAATCAATTAAATTTTGAATCCGGCTAACTTTCATTTAATAAATATTTAATTAAAATTATCTGGATCACTGACAAACCTTTTTAATTGCACTACAAACGTCTTCATACGAAATACCAACGATTTCATATAAAAATTTTATCTAATTTATCTATTGGCACTAAGTATACGGTGGAAAAATAATTAATTAATTACAAACAAACGAATGATTCACAAACCTTTCTAATTGCACTAGAAACGTCTACATACGAAATACAAACGATTGCATATAGAAATTATTCAAAAATACGTTCAGTCGGCGTCAAGTATGAGCGAATGACCTGTCTTGAGCACGATCTTAGTGAAGACGTGGTCTTAAGACCGGAAACCGTCTTAAGTTAGCTTCACATGCATAGATTCGTCTTGAGAACGCGCAAGATCGTCTTGACAAACTTCGTGGTGAACACGACTTCGGAAATGTTCTAAATTCAGAAAAATTATATAATATATTATTATTTATGATTGTACAAATACCCGATAAAAAATGTTTTATGCATGAGCATGCATAAATATATTATATTATATGAAATTATACATCAAATATGTCCCATACATAGTTATTTTTACATTGTATTTTTCTATACAATTCTACACAGTTCTTTATAATTTTGAAGATTTATACATGCTTTGATATGAGAACTTTAACAAAAGGGAAAAAATTGCTTATTTGTAAGTATACATAACTGTACAATTGCACAAAATCATACATATGTATATAGTTATAAACAATAATTTTTCACATTAAAAATTATTCATATAAGAACATGTATAAATCTCTAAAATTATACAAAACTATGTAAAATTGTATAAAATTATATAGAAATATACAATGTAAAAATATGTATGGACATATTCGATGTATTAAATAGTTTTATATATAATTTTATATATTTATTCACATGCATATACAGGGTGATTCAAAATAGGTATAATGTCCCTGAAATGTCGTATTCCTGATTAAATTCTAAGACGATTTTTCTCTTACCAAAATGTTCTCCGAAGCTTAGTTTTTGAATTATTAAAAGAAATAGTCAGCGAATAACTGGCCGAGTAGGTACAAGAGGCAGACTAGAGACACTATAATCTAAGGCAGACAGGAGCGGCGCACCGCCGCGGCGCCGCGGCACCCGGCGGCTTACGCGGGGCGGTCAGCTGAGCGATCAGCTACAGCGTTGCACACGCACATCTCTCTCTCTCTCTCTCTCTCTCTTACTCACTCACTCACTCACTGACTATTTATTTTATAATTGCAAAATCTAAGCTTCGGAGATTTGGACAGAGAAAACGTCTCGGAATTTAATTAGGAATACGACATTTCTGTCACTCACTTACCTCGTAATGATGCGACGACTTGGTGTTGTTGCAATTTCTTGAGAGACGGATCGACCAATATTTATTGTATCTTGCACGCACACACTTACGTTTCACTCATTCGAGCAACAATATGAGAAATGCTCAGCGAAAAATAATCTGTCGATCGATGTCGAAACGATGCCGAATCAACATCGAAACCATCAAATCGACGTCGATTGGACATCGTTTGTACGTCGATCGACGAGTCATTTCTCGCTGGGTGTAAGGCTAACTCTATTAATCACTCACTATTAATTAACACCGAGTAATTATTCGGTGACTAAAATTAATCAGTTAATTAAAATATTCGATTCTCCGCTTTTTCTTACAATTCTGCATACGAGAAATATTCCATGTTAAAAAACATTGGTCGCCCTGAAAAGGGCGGATTACTTCGACGGATTACTTCGACTTGAAAGTAATCCGCCCTTTTCAGGGCGACCAATGTTTTTTAACATGGAATATCTCTCGTATGCAGAATTGTAAGAAAAAGCGGAGAATCGAATACTTTAATTAACTGATTAATTACTCTTTCATTTTATGATTGATTTTTAATTAGTGATAAAGTATTAAATATTTTGTGAAAACATTTACTACTTATTCCAATTAATCTTAAAACGATTGTCAAATACGAAACATTTTATGTTTCTCAAATTGCCACGTTCTCAATTCTT
>NW_011966205.1:0-12060 GCF_000949405.1 Vollenhovia emeryi | reverse complement strand
CTTTTTTGGATCGCGTACCGTCGCGTGAGCGCGACGTAAAACTGTGTGACAGTACTTTTCAAACTGTATCGTAGCCGTCAAATCTAGATTTCTCCGAAATGCAACTTTAAATTTTGAGAGAAATATAAAAATAAAGATGAGTATCCGATAACGCCAACTTTACAAATCAAGCCTAATTGTTGATATTGTCTATTAAATTCCCAGGAAACACCAAATAACAGTTATATTAACTGGATATTGCACAGTGGCCAGAGCTCGAGTACACGGAGATGAAGGGGTTCTTTTTCACAACACGCCGTTCTTTATCTCTTTGATTGCACTTCTTACAGTGTTCGCCTTTATTTGTAACTTAAATCTTTACAACCACGGAATGCGCGCGTGGTCCTCACTTGGTCGCACATGCTTCCTCTGCCGTGTCTACTCGCACACTCTTCTTTACTCTCCTTCCGTTTCGGTATTAGGCGCCTTTCCTGCCCTCTCTCGGCGCTATATATCTATGGCTTGTAACATTTTGATCGCGCGCTATATGAACGTATTTACTCTCGACTAGACATGCCGCCCCCTTTGAAAGACATTGACTTTCAACACCAAAACGGAAAGATCGTTATCATACTCTATAAAATAACACGTACGATAAATCATGACTAATGAGGAGACTCCTCGTCCAACGGTAATATACATATCTTCGCTATCGCCCTTTTTGTCTCACCTACTTGCGTGCGCAGTGAGACCACTCGGATCAAGTCATCTTTTCCGCGTATTAGCTCGGTAATCCGACCGAGCCTCCACTGAGTTGGAGGTGCATTGTCATCGCGAATGAGCACTAAGGCCCCTATCTTTAAGTGAGAGTTAGGACAGGCACGTCTCCATTTTGATCGGAATTGCAATTGTGTCAGGTATTCACGAGACCATCGTTTCCAGAAGCTCTGAACGAGCTGAGTCAATAGTTGATATCTACGCAAACGGTTTGCGGTCAATGAGGTGACGTCCCTCTCCGGTAACGCCACGATCGGCGCTCCTATCAGAAAATGCCCCGGCGTAAGGGCTGCAAAATCGTGCGGATCGGTCGACATGGGCGACAACGGTCGGGAATTCAAGATTGCCCCTATCTGAGCGAATACAGTGGTTAGCTCCTCAAAACTCAGTGATGTCTGATTGATTGTTGTTTTGAATAGATTCTTTGCGGCCTTAACAGCTGATTCCCATATTCCTCCCATATGGGGGGAGTACGGGGGAATGAATTTCCATTCTATAGATTGCTCCGCCGCGAATTCTATGATCTCAGATTGTACTCTTTGGCTTTCCAGAAATTTGCCAAGGTCGTCTAATTCGTTCTTGGCGCCCAAGAAATTCCGACCATTGTCCGACCAGATACTCCCGCTCCTGCCGCGACAGGACATGAAACGCTTCAAAGTATTGAGAAAACAGGGGGTCGATAAATCGGATACAATCTCCAAATGAATTGCCCTCGTGGACATACAAACGAATACGGCCAGATACGCCTTTCCGATTCTTATTTCGCGAGATCTTAATGCAAAATGGCCCGGCGTAATCTACCCCTGTGTTCGTGAATGGTCTCGACGGCACGACCCTGTCCGCGGGGAGACTACCCATCAATTGTCCCATTTTACGCGGAGCTCTGCGGAAACACAATATACACTTACGCAGTACGCCGCGGATCGCCGTTCCGGCAGAGATAATCCAATATTTTTCACGCAAAATTGACATCAATGTATGAGCACCCACGTGCAAATTTCTGTAATGGGCGTCTCGGATTACTAGAGTCGTAAAAAAATGTTTCTTGGGTAATAGGATAGGAAATTTTGTGCTGTATGGTAAGGTCGAATTTCGCAGACGACCCCCCACTCGCAGGATGCCCTCTTCGTCCAGAAATGGATTGAGAGACAATATCGTGCTCTCGGAACTGATCCGCTGTTGCTTCTGAAGCTGACGCAACTCCCCCGGGAAAGACAGCGACTGCACAGTCCTGATGAGGGCGCTCATCGCCCCGTCGAGCTCCCTCACGGTGAGCGCCCCAAAACGACGCTCACTTTTAACCCTGCAACGCACGTTGCCTATAAATCGGAGGCAATAGGCCGCGACCCGTCTCAGTCGCACCAACGAAGAGAATCGATTGATCAGACTCCATGCCTCGGTCGCCGTCAACACCACCGGACGAGTTCTCGCCTCATCCTCGGGAATCTCGCCTAACACCAGATGCCGCGGCCACAAGTCCGGCGACTGGCTCAGCCAGCCAGGCCCCGTCCACCAGAGCGAGGATGATGCCAAATTCTCGGGCTCGATTCCCCTTGTTATCATGTCAGCGGGATTGCTGGAGGTGTCGACATGCCTCCACTGGTTGCGTTCGGAAAGAGTCTGGATCTCCGCAACGCGGTTGCCGACAAAAACCTTCCAGTGTGTGGACTCCTTGTTTATCCAATGAAGGACTATGGTGGAATCAGTCCAGTATACCACTTCGTGAAACCGAACGGTCCAGGCCTGTATCATTTTGCTCACCAGATTGGCCAGAAGTACCGCGCCACACAACTCCAAGCGAGGAATGGATGTCGCAGCAGGGGGCGCGATGCGGGATTTAGAACAAAGCAGGTTTACATGCCGGATTCCCTCGGAATCCACATGACATACGTAAACAGCTGCTCCATAAGCCTTCTGAGAGGCGTCGCAAAACCCGTGCAGCTCCATCCGTCCACGCGAATCTCCAGCCAAGCATCGAGGAACGCGAATCCTCGGCATGTCGGTGAGCTGGCGTCTATAATGACGCCACTGCTGCTGAATGTGATCAGGTAATTGGCTATCCCACTCGATCTTCAGTTTCCATAACGTCTGCATGAGCATCTCGGCCTTCAAGGTTACCGGGCTGATGAGCCCAAGAGGATCGTAGATATGTGCTATCATGGATAGCAGTTTTCGTTTTGACATCGCCTCCTCGGCGAGAAGATTGATTTGGTAGACAAACTCATCACGCCCTGGATCCCACAACAGGCCCAGGGTCTTCACTTCCTCCGAAGCCAGCATTCTATTCGGCGCATCGACCCGAGCCACAATGTCCGACACGTTCGATTGCCATTTGTGCAGCCTCATTCCAGCCGACGACAGGATCGAGATGATTTCTTTCTTGATCTGGCGAAGTTCACCTATGGTGGCGGCGCCAGTAAGCATGTCGTCAACGTAAAAATCTCTCTTCAAGACAATCGATGCCCCGGCGTGGGCCTGGTTTTCATCCGCAAGCTGATGAAGACATCTGATGGCCAAAAATGATGCCGCAGCCGTTCCGTACGTAACCGTGTTGAGTTCATAAACTCTTGCGGGCTCCTCTGAATGCTCGCGCCACAGAATTCTCTGCCATCGTCGATCCTCGGTTCTCAACAAGATCTGTCGATACATCTGAGATATGTCGGCCGTTAAAACATATGGGTGCTGCCGGAAGCTGGCGACGATGCTCACCAACTCCTGTTGAATCGCGGGTCCGACCATCAAAATGTCGTTCAGCGATTTCCCCGACGATGTCTCGCAAGAAGCGTCGAATACCACTCTCAGTTTGACGTATCCTTCCGGGCCCCTGCATACACCGTGATGAGGCAGCAAGTTTCCCACCGGTTCCGCCGGCCCACCATCCACCAGTGACATGTGGCCTGCGCTCTCGTAGTCTCTCATAAACTGTACGTAGCTCGCGTATAGCTCCTTGTTCCTCCTAAATCGTCGCTCCAATGATCGCAGTCGCCCATAGGCCGCACCGAACGACTCCCCCAACTCGCTCGGATCCCCCTTAAACGGCAGGGAGACCTCATACCTGCCGACCTCGTTCCGACGCGTGCCCTTTACAAAGTGCTCCTCGTACGCTCGCTCCTCAGCGCTCAACAACCTTCTTGATTCGCATCTCTCTATCTCCCAAAATCTCTGTAGCTGTTGATTTATCAAGCCGTCCGTCGCGCTGCAACAAATCACCGGAGATCGCGCCGGAGCCGCCCGCGAGACTCCCCCCCCCCGAGGATCCATCCTAAATGGGTGTTCTGGAATATAGGCTGCGAGTCACTCAATCGAATCCGTCCGCCGCGCAGCAGGGACCAAAAAATGCCCGCTCCCAGCAGCAAGTCAACCCGCTGGGGCACGTTGAAACGGGAGTCCGCAAGGTTCGATAAGGATATAGACTCGGGAATCTGAATGCAGCTCAAATCGATGCGGGACTCGGGAAGGGGACAGGTGATCGACTCACTAACTATTAATTTGACTGGTTGCTCATAATTCGAAAGACGCGATCCTATAACTGTTTTTACATACGCCTTGGTGGACGTTGTCTGCTCGTTGAATCCCGATATCACCTGTTCCGACCTAATCTCGGGTAAACGCAATTTTTTGCAGAGCTCCGCGGTAATAAAGTTAAGTGTTGCGCCGCTGTCCAACAAAGCACGCGCCTCGCGCCACTCATTCACATTGTCTCTAATCTTAACAAGCGCTGTCGATAGTATGATCGCGGATTCGCTACGCTGGGAAGCACACGCGACCAATGAAGAACTCGATGCCTCGTCAAGGCCACCCCGCGTCGACGGGGATGGTTGACCTCCCGCAAGCCGAAGGCCTGGGTGCAAAAGAGAATGATGTCTTCCCTGACATGGCACTATCTTACAATGGCGGGCCTTGCAATATTTTGCTGAATGGGCTCGGTTAAGGCAGTTAAAGCACAACCCAAGCCTCCTGACCTCGGCGCATCGCGATTCTACTGACATATTGTTAAAAACCTTACACGTATACAACTTGTGGCCGCCCTTACATAATTTACATTCAGCCTTATCAGTCGTTACAACATGTGAAACACCTTTCTGCACCTTAACATTTGACCTTTTATCATTCACGCCCGACATCGACTCTAACATAAAACATTTTGCCTCAAGAAACTCGAGCAAGTCCTTAGTTTTATTCAATTTTTCGCGAACGGACTTCTCCTCCCACTCCCTGCTGGTTACCGAATCGAGCTTCGAAAGAATCCACTCGTTGATGATAGTGCTCCAGTGCTCTGTTGGCTCCTTGAGGGCAGTCAGCGCGGCTAACCTCTGCTGCACTTCGTCCGTGAGCCCCCGCAAAGCTACAGCCGTTTCCCTCTCCATCGGTTTCAATGCGAAGATGGCGCGAATGTGATGACGGGTGGCGAGACGTGAATTATCGTATCGCCTCTTCAATAGGTCAAGCGCGCTCTGGTAGTTCCCGTCTGTGATCTCAATCGATTCGATGGTCCTTTTTGCATTAACGTCGAGGGCTGAAAGCAGATAGTAAAACTTTTGCAAATTAGATAGGTTAGCATTTCTGTCAACCAACGCGGAGAACGGTCCATGAAATGCCTGCCACTGCTCATAGGTGCCGTTGAACGTCGGGAGATTCATCGTCGGCAGCCTAACCGTTCCCACGTTGCCAGCTCTGACTTCTCGGGCATCATTTGCGTTGTTTACATCTACGTCCTCTTCCTCGACCGACACGCGCCGACCTTGTGGTTGTTCGCTCTCCGCCATGATCACTCGCGCCCGCGTCATCACCTCATAATACGCGTTCTCGAAAGCCGTTCGCTCCCTCTCCTGCTTGGCAATGAAATCCGGCGTATTATCCAGCGCTTCTATCGCGCCTTGCGTCCCGTCAAAACGATCCCACAATGCTTCCGCTCGCTCCAGCCGAATCTTCATCTGCATAATGCTCGCCCGATCTCTCGCGTCTAAAGCCTCCACAAATGTCTTAAATTTTGTTAACTGCGAGCGGGTCGTCGCGCGACGACGCTTCAACTCCTCGTACTGTTGCTGCTTGTCAGTGGACATCGTTGATCGTTGCAAATACCTTTTTAGTGATCTCCGTCCGACCTTCCCTCTCAGCCGCGTGGCACGTGATAATGGCCGCCGTCGCAACCGTTAGGCAGCTCTCCCGTTCGCTCGCCAGCAACTCGATGGACCCACACTCGCTCCGAATATGAATGTCTCTCACCAAGCAATTGTTCGCACCACGCCCCGGTTCACCTCCTTGACACTCTGGCTGATTCTCGGATTTCGGCTTTGCCGAATCCGGCTCGAAGGACCATTTGGATATTGCACAGTGGCCAGAGCTCGAGTACACGGAGATGAAGGGGTTCTTTTTCACAACACGCCGTTCTTTATCTCTTTGATTGCACTTCTTACAGTGTTCGCCTTTATTTGTAACTTAAATCTTTACAACCACGGAATGCGCGCGTGGTCCTCACTTGGTCGCACATGCTTCCTCTGCCGTGTCTACTCGCACACTCTTCTTTACTCTCCTTCCGTTTCGGTATTAGGCGCCTTTCCTGCCCTCTCTCGGCGCTATATATCTATGGCTTGTAACATTTTGATCGCGCGCTATATGAACGTATTTACTCTCGACTAGACAGTTATATTAACTGTTAGTTATACTTTCCTACTCAATAATGTTAATGTAACGCATGTGTTATGTAACAGTTACATTGTTGAGTGGGAAATTACAACAGTTATATAATATAACTGTATTTGGTGTTTGCTGAGTTTTAATAGAATTTGCAAGTGTTTTGTATAATCCAATTTTTCACCAATATATATCAGGATGGGCCGATTTCACCATCTCCGATTAACGTGATCGGTTGATTATATTCGACTCTTCCATTAAGCGGCCTTTTCATTGACGCTACGATTTAGCGTCAAATATAGTCACGTGACAAATATAGTGACTAGGGCTGCGTTCAGAAACGTCACCCGAATGCACCGGTGTATCATTTTATCCTTGTTTAACATACGGTGAGCAACAAGGATAGAATAATACGCTGGAGTACTCGGGTGGTGTTTCTGAACGCAGTCCTTGCGACACCCAGTCACACCACGGCACACTGAAAAGTTGAGACGGTCTCAACTTTTCCCCCCCTACGTCGAGAAGTCACTAGAGAACTCATTTGCCGCTGGTTTCTAGCGTCAATGAAATTGCACCTTTTGAACAAACAGATGCAATTGGTCAGTTTCATCAGAAAAGTTAAATTGGATCAGCCGATGATGTTAATCGGAGATGGTAAAATCAGCCCTCTACAAGATATTTTTTTACCCAACATGTAATAGTGCAGAAAGATGCAGAAAAATATATTTTGTAAAGTATTTTCACTAATTTGGGAAGCAAATTTTTTATAAAACGACTTCAAATAACGTAACAAAAATTTTTCTGAAAAACTAATAATTTTATAATAGAATATAATAATTTATCACTTGCATATCTTATAATTATATTCCTCTTCATAGACAAAACTGCTGAAGTATTGTAAACATTGTAAAATCAAAAAGAAGATTCACTTAAAATTTCCTGATTTTCAGCATACGTGGTAATATTGAGCTATAATTATTGATACGTAATTTTTTTATTAAAAGATGCTTTTGGAAATGTAAATAAATAGACTTAAGAATTTAATAGTTATATACCGTAGGTGTACTATACATATAAATAATAATTAAAATTAATAAAATTTGTAATATAAGTAAGATTGCTTATGAATAACTAATACTTTAAGAGACTCAAACTACTTTCTAAGCAAGACAGCTAATAATATGAAGACAAGACTAACAGAATCTATTTGCAATGATATTGTTAAAATAAAACGTACAAAGCCTAGCTTTTCAAAACTTTTTGTATTGCGTAAGAAATTGATGGGCTATTTAAACTCCAAGTTTTAAAATAACTGGTATGATATATATTTTTATTGTTATTGTTTTAATTATATTTAAAAAACGTTATGTTATAATATTTTGTATGTTTTTCTTTAAGTAAATTACTTCAATCTCCATTGAGATAATTGGCGATAAGAACAATGTCAGAAAAAAGAGATACTTCCTATTCGAGAGTACATGTCTGGCGTAAAGTGACAGAATGTAATGCTGCATCGTTGAACAGAATAAGCATGCGTGTAAACAATATATCTGAAAACAATGCCATAGCCACAGATGTATTAACATCCGAAGTGAATATACCTGCAGTAAATGATGCACATTCACAAACATTAAATATGAATTTAAGTGATACTAGTGATGAGGAACCTACGGTTGCTCTCGATGACGATTTTACTTACAGGTATAGTTCAAATGACTCTTCGAATTCAATAAGTACAAATTCAAGTTCAGGAAATGAGATTAATGCCAGAGCGGAAGATAAACCATTAATCGAAGAAAGTTTTGTACTGGACATTAAAAAATGGGCACTTGAATATAGAATTAAACACAATGCCTTATCTTCTTTATTAAAAATTTTGAATAAACATACTGAAACGGAAACGTTTCCTCTTGATTCCCGAACACTATTGCGGACACCAAAATCCACTAAAATAGTTAATTTAGGTGGCGGAGAATATCACCATTTCGGTTTTAGAAATGCTATTATGAGCATTATAAATGAAAGAGTAGAAACCAAAAATAATAGTACTCTCATAAATTTATTAGTGAATACTGATGGTGCTCCTATAGGCAAATCTAACGAAAAGAATTTATGGCCAATTTTATGCAGTGAAATAGATTCTAATACTGTATATCCAATAGGGATCTATCATGGTGACGGAAAACCAAATGATTCAAACGCATTCTTAACTCCGTTTGTTAATGAATCTGTAGCATTAATACATAATGGTATAGAATACGCTGGAAAGCAATTTAAAATTAATGTTGAAGGACTTGTTTGTGATGCCATAGCAAAAGCAATGGTCTTATGTATTGCACATCCTACAGGCTATGATAGTTGTACTAAGTGCGAAATTGAAGGGAGTTATTATGACAGAATATGTTTCCCAACCGAACGAAATACAAGGTTAAGAACTGATGAAAAATTCAAAAATTTTTTTTATGGTGGTGAATATCAGCATAAAGAAACAATTTTGAATCAAATACCTCGCTTTGGCTTATTGTTAGTGTCAGACATACCGCTCGATTACATGCATTTAGTATGTTTAGGTGTGATGCAAAAACTACTGTTGTTTTGGACTCAAAAACCAACACAGTTTAAATTATCTACAGCTGATAAAAATATCATATCAGATACATTGATAAGCTTTCGCCAATATTTACCTTCCGAATTAGCAAGAGTGCCCAGAGCTTTAAAAAGTGTCAAGAAATGGAAAGCAACAGAATATCGACAATTCTTACTTTATACAGGAGTAATTGCATTAAAAAATGTTTTGAGAGAAGATATGTATTTAAATTTTACCACATTACACATAGCAATAACTATTTTATCAAGTCCACGCTTCTCAGTTATTGAACACTATTTGAACTGTGCAGAGGAACTTTTGATATATTTTGTAGACACATTTCAGTTAATTTATGGTCAGAAATATATTTCACACAACGTACACAATCTTCTCCATTTAGTCAATGATGTTCGAAAATTCGGTCATCTTGATCGTTTTAGTGCTTTTAGATTTGAAAATGTTATCTTTAAGATGAAAAATATGATCCATAAGTACGATAAACCTTTGCAACAAATAGCTAGAAGATTTTCCGAAAATCAGAATGTTGCATTTCAAGAAAGACGTGTGCGAAAAGAACTCAATGATACGTACGTTTTTGAAACAAATCATAATCAGAGACCTCTTACTCATAGAAGATTTACTGCTCAATATAAGAGGATGCGTTCTAACTGGTACTGCATTGATGTCGATAATTGCAAAGATGATAGTGTTTTGGTTGATGGAGTCTTTGTTAAAGTTTTTAATTTTGCTGAATATGATAATATCTTTTATTTGATTGGTAAACAATTATTATCTGATTCTGATATATGTATACTCTAATCCTTGCGCATCTTCTACATTTAATTCAAATATTGTAACTTGTTACAAGCGTGGCCATGTACTAATATTGAAGCAAAATTATGTAAATTGATTCACAATAACAAATTATATGAATTTCCGCTTTTACATACATATTATAAATAAATTTGTGATCCTCTTTGTGATCCTGTATTTAGTGTGACTGGCCAAGGAAAACTTGTTGGAATACACTATAGAAATAATTACAGACTGCAAAAGGTTAATATAATTTTGTAAGATATTTCAGCGTTTATTATATATCAATGTAAATATGTAAAAATAAATGTGTTTTTCATAAAAAATTTTAATAGCAATTCATAATTGTGTTATATTTTTATTTATACATATATACATACATCATAATATTTATATTTTTTATTTTTACATTTCAAAAAATTAAGATGATTATTTCTATAGCATATTTTAATATAATTTACTTTTTGTAAAAAGTATTAGCACATTTATTTTGTAGTTATTTCTGTATCTTTCTGCTGAATTCGTTAACAATTCCAGACATAACTCTTTAATAAATGACATCAGAGTATTGACCTATAAAATGTTTGTAATTGTATTAACACTATTTTTGGTTTGTCAAACTAAACCTTTGTTTTCCGTACACTGATAGTATATATATATATATATACTATTTTATAGGTCATATATACATATATATGTACATATCATAAGGGACATTTTCATATGGGTTTTGATTTAAGAGCTCCTTTTGCACAGATTAAATCTAATGTGTTCAATAATAGCTGTAACTTTTATTGACTTCTCTATCACATCTTGAAAAACTTCTACTCACAATGTATATGTACGTATATGATGGTACATTTCACAAATATCATATAAGAATTACTCTCATATAAAAAATTGCCGAGTTCAAGTAATCAACTCGCTAGTTTTTAGCAGGGTTGGCATGTTTTAAACAATGTGTTTAAAACTTTGATTAAAACTTGTTTGAAACAGTAGATACTGTTTTAAACATTTTTTTGTTAAACAGTTTCACACACACATGTTTAAAACTCTTTAAAACCTCACAATTAAAATATATAATTATTTGGAAAAGAAACTGTAAAAAACAAAAACAAATGAACACTAAGGTATGTATATACAAAAAGTTTTTGTTTTCATTTTTAGTTTTTATCTTTATTTATGTTGCATATATACACTGCACATATGTAGATATATGTATATATGAATAATGAATAAAAAAAACTAAAACACGGTTATTTTAATATCTTCGTGTCCACCGTTTTAAACAAGTTTTAATCAAACAGTTTTAAATACGTTGTTTAAGACATGGCAACCCTGCTCATTGCTCATCGCTCGTCGCTCGTCGCGTTTAGTGTGGGAGAGTTACAACACGGGCGTAACGCCAGTGAAAAATTGAAATATTTATATCAAATCAAAGCTATCAATGTTTCTTTACTTGTTCAAAACATGATTTTGTTTAAAACATGTTTTTGTTACTTTACTTAAAAACTTAAATAAAGCCAGTGGTACAGGATGCTCTTTATCTGCTAGATTACTAGTTGGCACATATGAGAGCCAATTATAATATCTTCTGCCATGTGATCTATGACGGCATCCTGATTGACTCAAGCAAGCAATCCAGCAGATAAACAAGCATCGTGTGCCGTTGGCTTAAAACAAAAAGTATTGTTTTAAATTTTAAAACTTTTTTGTTTACAATTAAAAAAGAAGTTTTTGCCAACCTTGGTTTTTAGCGAATTAGAAAGATAAACTTAACGAAAAATTTGTTGGAACTTAACTCAATTTCTACAAGGGAATTAATGCAAAAATAGCTTTAAAGTTCAGAATTTTGTTTCTGAAACATTTCCAAAAAGGACTAATTGTAAGATTTCTGCACTTTTATACCTGTAACATTATTTCATATGCTCGAAGCATACAGTAACACAGTTTTAGAAGATTATTTATACCTAGATATCAATTATGAAATATCATAATTTTAAATACGTATGAATTCATTGTCTATAACAATGGTCCAGTAATGAAAAGGCTTAATTCTTAAGGGTCAACGGTCAATTAAAATTTGCACGGTACAAAATTAACTAACAAATCTGAATAGTTATTTAAAATAATGTTCACAGATAACTATTTATAAAATCATGTCTGAAATGTTTTTGTATTTACTGCAAGATATTATATTTTATTATTTTATTATATATATTTATTGTATTATATACATTATCATATATATTATTATATGTATACAGGGT
>NW_011966204.1:9211-12057 GCF_000949405.1 Vollenhovia emeryi | reverse complement strand
ACTTGGTTCATTACAGTTCGCTGTGAACATGACACGACCGGATATAGCTTTTGGCGTAAACTTGCTAAGTCGATTCAAAGAAAATCCAGGCATCCAACATTGGAATGCGGCCAAGCAGATATTACGGTATTTAAAGGGAACTGCTGATCAGGGAATCATCTATAGGAGACAAGAAGATGAAGAAAACCTTTTAACCGGCTATCCGGATGCCGATTGGGCTGGCGATCAGGATGATCGAAAATCAACCAGCGGTTATGTCATGCTGATGTGTGGAGGGCCCGTAGCATGGACGTCAAGGAAGCAATCCATTAATGCGCTTTCAACTCTTGAAAGTGAATATGTTGCAGCAGCGGCGGCAGTACAAGAAATAATCTGGATACGAGAATTGATTGCTTCGGTCAACGACATCAAGGAAGAGGCGATTGTGCTGCTGTGTGACAACCAAGGGGCTATCAAGTACAGCGAGAGCTCGCAACTACATCGTCGCACCAAATATATTGATAACAAGTGGAACTTCGTCAAGGAGGAGGTCCAGAGCGGCAGAATAAAGATGAAGTATATTCCTTCGGAATATCAGTTGGCTGATATGCTAACAAAAGGACTATCTAAAGGACAATTTAATTCATTGAAAGAGTTATTGTCATTGCGCACTTAACTAAAGTAATAGTGGGAGTGTTGTAATATTGCTTAAGTTACATTGCGCCATCTGAGATTCCCTAGACATAAGTTTGATTGAGATTATGTAGTTTCCTGGCTTGTTTATTTTTCTTTTTCATGTCTAGGTTTGACACACTGTGTGTGCTCACTCTCTCTTTGCCAGTTGCTTTTCCGTTTCCGTTTCACTGTGCTGTTGTTCGGATTTCCATGCGCTTACACGCTGTAACACTCACGTTTTCTTTTATACATTCTGAATGTTACAATTCTGTGGTTAATACCGTTCCTGTACTACCTGAGTTGCTCATTAAAGCACATATATATTGCTGTAAGTAAATATGCGAGTTTATTTGGTTGCTGCCCGGATAAAATAACAACAGTTCGTATACTTAGACGACATAATCATTTGCACACGGACCTTCGACGAACACCTCGATACGTTGCGCGAAGTATTCCGCCGACTAAGAGAAGCACGATTATGCCTAAACACGGCGAAATGTCACTTCGGCGTAGAAAGTCTCGAGTATCTCGGCCACATCGTGGACAGAAATGGCATCCGCACCGACCCGGAAAAGATACGCGCGATTACCGATTGGCCCGCACCGCGAACTGTACGACAAGTCCGGCAATTCCTCGGGATCGCGTCGTGGTACCGCCGGTTCGTGGAAAACTTCGCCGCGCGAGCCGCGCCGCTAACAGCACTCACGAAGAAGGGGGCGAAATGGGCGTGGGGACCAACCGAACAGAACGCGTTTGACGACCTGAAAGACACCCTCACGTCCGCACCAGTCCTGGCGTGCCCGGACTTCACGAGGCAGTTCGTACTGCAGACCGACGCCAGTAACGCCGGACTCGGAGTCGTGCTCACTCAATTCTTCCCCGAAGGCGAGCGAGTAATAGCATACGCGAGCCGAACACTAAACCACGCGGAACGGAACTGCAGCGCCACTGAATTAGAATGCCTCGCCGTACTCTGGGGCATACGGAGAATGCGCTGCTACCTAGAAGGGTACAAATTCCTCGTTATTACCGACCATCAGTCGTTGCGATGGCTCGGTAAACTCGACTCGCCAACGGGAAGACTAGGAAGATGGGCATTCGAACTGCAACAGCACGACTTCGAGGTCCGATACCGGAAAGGGGCCCTGAATAGAGTAGCCGACGCGCTGTTCCGGTAACCCGCGGTAGGGAGCGTCGCCAGGACCAGATGCGGGTGGTACCAGAAAACGTGGCAAGCAACACAGAACGCGCCCCAAGCCGCACCAGACTACAGAATCGAGAAGGGCAAACTGTATAAGCACGTGCTCCACCTATTAGATTTCAAAGAAACCGAGCCAGAGGACCAGTGGAAAGAATGCGTGCCAAAGGAGGACCGGGCAAACATCCTGGAAAGATACCACAACGCTCCGACCGCGGGCCACCTGGGGATAGCGAAAACAATAGCCCGAATCGCCCGCGTGTATTACTGGCCCGGGATGTTTCGCGAAATTGCCAAGTACGTAAGAGAATGCCAGAACTGCATGGCACATAAAGCGTCGCAACAGAAACCGGCAGGGTCATTACACCCGACCGCGATAAACCGCCCCTGGCAGCAGGTAGCAATAGACTTGGTAGGCCCGCTACCGCGATCGAATAGCGGCCATATATGGCTACTAAACATGCAATGCCGGTTTACGAAATGGGTAGAGATCCGCGCGTTGAGACGAGCCACGACACCGCTCATACAAAAGGTACTGACCGAGGCGATAATATTAAGGCACAGGTGCCCGGAGGAAGTGCTGTCCGATAACGGCACACAGTTAAAATCGACGAAGTTATCGGAAGCTCTCGCGAAACTTGGAACCAAACACCCGTTCACGCCCGCGTACGCGCCCCAGTGCAACCCGGTAGAGCGGACGAACCGATCGATTAAAACAATGATCTCTCAGTACGTCGAGCGAAAGCACAAGACGTGGGACGATCACCTGGGGGAATTGCAATTCGCCTACAACAGCGCGATACATGACGCGACCGGATACTCACCCGCGTATCTTGTACTCTATCTTTTTTGCATCTCTACAAAAATATCTTCACTACAAAACTATCTTCTCTACAAAAGTAATGATATCATCAAATGGCACCAACTAAACTAAATAGTTTTAAACGTGGTGGGACGATGATTGAAGTGGGGGCATGCCCGCCGGCTGGGCGCT
>NW_011966204.1:0-6024 GCF_000949405.1 Vollenhovia emeryi | reverse complement strand
TGATAAGGGCGCGAACTACGCCGACCGATCGAACCGCCGGAACCGTCCAGTGCGCCGAACGACTTACGGAAACGCCTCGAGGAGGCCTACGAACTCGTGCGAATCCAATTTGCGCGGGCCTTCCAAAGACAGGCAAAACACTACGACCTGCGCAGGCGCGAATTGCGCCCAAAAATCGGCGACAAAGCCTGGACACGCGACCATCCGTTGTCAAACAAAACGAACGCGTTTAACGCAAAGCTAGCGCCAAAATACGTCGGACCGATGGAAGTCCGCCGCATCGTGTCACCCGTCATCGTCGACCTGAGGGACCAGATGGGGAGATGGCACAAGCACGTCCACGTCAAGGACCTCAAACCCGCGGCAACAACAGAAGACAACGAGGGCAAAGAGTTAGACCACGAGCAATAACAAGCCGAGAGACAGTAAAGACGACCCCGACCAGTTCGATAGCGAACACGAACCGAGAAGGATGGAGCCCGACATTCTTAACGAGATTAACGCGATCCTGGAGGAGTACGATCCGGCAGAACCCGGAATCGCCACCGACTGGGTCCGTCTCTACCGCGGAGCGGAACCGGAACCAGCGCCGACACCAAAGCCCACGACGAGACGACCGGCGCCGAGGGTCAGGACTGTCGTGCAACGATCCGACGCCGCAAATCGGCGGAAACAGGAGTGGCTCCTGCAGCCGCCACCACCGCTACCACCGTCAGGCCGAAAGAAGGGTGCGGAGCCTGAACCGGAACGCCCGGCGTTACAACCGAGCCGACCGATGGGACCATTGCCGCCACCGCCGATCCCATGCGAAGTCGCACCAGGCATAATCATCGACGTGCCACACTTCGCGGCCCACGTATCCCGGCAATACAAGACCCGAGTGGCCGGGAAAAAGTGGCATCTCCGTTTCGACGCCCGAGGAGCCCTGCGGTGGGCCAAGCAAAAATAGAGGCTCCAAATTCGAGCCTTATTAAGGAGGGGGGTGATGTAACGATGCACCCCCCGATGCACCGTTCCCGGCATCACACCCGCCGGATGCCGCCCGACCGAACACCCGTCGGGCGAGACGCAGGCGCATAGCGCCTCATAAAATTTCGACACACGGACGCGCCGAACCGAGCGGCCGGGGCCACGAGCGGCCCCAGAGACCGCCGAACGGGCCCGAGCGCGCGGCACGGCCGCGAGCCAAACGCGTCGATCAGCTGGGGCCGCGAACGGCCCCGGAGATCGACGACCAGGCCCGAGCGCGCGACGCGACGACAAGCCATGCGCAAGCGGCGCGCGCCGCTACGCACGCGCACCCTCGAGCGGGCTAATTACCCGTGACAATTAGCCCCTTTAAAAAGGGGCAACCGAGCGAAGAAAAGCACTCCTTTGGAGACGAGCTTCCGAGCAGCAGCCGCTCATCCGCTAGTCTCGCTACCCGAATTCTGTCACACGCTACGCAGTGGGAAACCAGCGGTGGAGGGTACTCCGCCACGGTCGAGCTTTCTCGATACTGCGCACGCGTGCTCACCTGAACACCGTACCCGGACACGCACGGGGTGGAGCGCTCTCCGCCTCGACCGAGAATTCTCGGGCCCGGGTACATTACCTGACCGCATATCGGAACCGGCTCACATGGACCAGGAAGTGGAGTGTACTCCGCTTCCGCCGAGCTTTCTCGGCACCCGCCGTAGCTAGCCGATTCCAGCCACGGCACCGCGCCGTCCGCGACCGATTCCTGCGCCGCGAAAACCCAAGCCTCCACTTCACGAGGCCGATCAGGCATCCGCGCCCCACGTTACCGCGTCACCGTAATCATCCGTCATCAGCCATCACATTTCACGTTTCATCATCTCACCGCATTGTACATACACCATCGCATTCCGCGTCGTTACGTCCCGTCCGTCCGTCCGTCCGTTTCGCGAACGCGTAATTAGTTTAAGCTGTACCTAACGTGTATCTACGTCTTTTGTTCAAATATATTTCTGTTCTTATTCGTTACCGAAAATCTTGTGTCTAGTGCTTTCACCTAATCCCTCGAACCCTACCACCGGCGAGCACAGTCCGCGGGGAAATCGATGGCAATCGTTTCAATCTTGTGCCACCTGTTTGACTGCGATCTGGACAGACAATCGTCACCGAAGGCTTGCTGAAGCATCTCGAAAGTTTCCAGCGGCGTCTTGTTCAGCTTCACGCAAAACTTGATCGCGTATCTTTGCTCTACAGTTTTCTTCATCGTAAGTACGACGAGACTTCTACACAGGAGCTCACAAACAGACACGTTGTTACCTATCCAGGGCACGGAGACAACTCAGCGCGGAACCGTTGAAAAGCATAAACTTCCCCCATCCTATCCAAATCGGTCTGACCGCTCTGCAACATATAGTCGTGTCAAAAAAAAATGCGACGCATTACTTCCCATACAACACACAAGCTTGCAGCAACGTTGCAGCAACATTGCAACATTGCACATTGCAGTGCAATGTTGTAGGAACATTGTATATATAGATATTAATTTGCAATATAGTTCAAACAACATTACAGCAATATTTCAAAATATTGTGAAAATAATGTGTTCTATGTAGGGTGAGTGCACCAGTAATTGAACAAGCACCAGTGATTGAACAAATTCAGCGTTTTTAGAGACAATAGTGAAATTGCACTTATTTTCATACATTTCTCTGGTAGACTCTATAGCTTGATATCCTAGGTAGTAATTCAGCTCGTCTTACAACCGTAATTCGGACGTGAAGTGTTGTCATCAAGAGATTTTGGAAGTCGTGTGCTTTGTATGACAACAAATAGTAAGAATGATCGATTTCACCAGTTATTATCAGAATATAATATTCATTAAGAAATGTCAATTAAATAATAGTATCGTTATTTCGGATAACTTTTTGATCTAGTCTTTAATTTCGCATATCTTTCGTAATTCCTAACCTCAAAATCTCTCGATATTCGAGGTGTTCAGTTATTGGCTCTAGCGAAGGCGATATTCCAGTGAATGAACAGTAGTGTTCATTCATTGTGTTTAAATATTAATGTTTCATAAAAAGTAATGACGCGTTCCTGCGGCATTTCGTCTGAAATCGCCCGAGTTCAGTTGTCATGGAAGTAACAACTTGCTTTTGTCTCTTTTTATTTCTTTTACGCTTGTAATAAAATAAAGAAGTTTCAAGCGATATCATATAGAAGTGAAAGGGTATCTGCCCTAATTCTTACTTCACTATTGCCGAGTTACATTATTCTGAGTATTGGTAAGTAATCATTTTTTTAATGAAACATTAATATTATGGCACCCTCTGATCTGAGACTGTTTTCATTCTTGACGGCTCTGGTTTGTATTCTAGCCTAAAGAATAGATCGGACGGGAATATTAGAACTCTCTGATTTCTTTTCATTTGAAAACCCCGACCAATTTAAAGGGTTTGCAGAAGTCATACTTCGTTTCACAGCCAAGGTACATGTTGAACGTTTTGTATATTCGAAGATTTTAGTACCTCTTTCTAATCTTCGACCCTTAGCCGTGAATATCTAATCAATAAATTCATTTCTTTCAGTCATACATTTAATTCAGAGTTTATTTCTTTTTAAGATACTTTTAATTGCCAAATATATAAATTGTTCCATAAAGTTGCTCTGTAATTACTAAAGTTTAATCTCTTTTTTTTCGTTTTCACAGCTAAGATTGTTCCTTATAAATCCTTCTTCACTGAACATTATACACATTGCTAATAAAAATAATGAATATTATCGTTTCTGTGCGATCTCTTTTAACTCCAGAGATATTAATTGTAAGTATTAGTTAATTTTATTTTAAAACAGATGTCGGATAGTACAGCACGCACTAAAGCAGCGTACAAGAGGTTCAAATACACCGAAGAAGATCTGGCGAAAGCTTTAGACGAAATACGAAGCAACTCATTAACACTATGCGGTGCATCAACAAAATACAGTATACCAAAAGGAACTCTTCACAATAAATTAACAGGGAAGGTACCGATAAATCGAAAAATGGGTCCGCAGACTATTCTAACAGCAGACGAAGAAGCAAGACTAGAAAATTGGATTATTGACAAAGCAATAGTAGGCTTTCCAATGCACCCTGAAGTGATAAAAGATGCAGTACAAAGCGTTTTGAACGAAGATCAGCGAGAAAATCCGTTCATCGATAATAGGCCCGGAAAGAAGTGGCTGTCTTTGTTTCTAAAACGGAAACCGAATATAGCCAAAAGAAACACTGAAATAGTTTCCAAGGCGAGAGCAGCTGTTACGGAAGAAAAAATTCGGTCTTGGTTTAACGAAGTATTGAATTTCACCGAAGAAGAAGGACTAGCAGACGTACTGAAAGACGGCAGTCGTATATTCAATTGTGATGAGACAGGAATGCACACGTGCCCAAAGACGGGAATTGTTCTCGGTCCGAAAGGGTTTAAAAATCTATACGAAATTGCGAGTGGCCCGGAAAAAGAATCTATTACGGTTTTGTGCATGTATTCTGCCAGTGGGCAAGTCCCACCTCCTATGGTCGTCTTCCCCTACAAGAGGATTCCTAGTCACATAGCTGAAACAGTTCCGGATGAATGGGCAATTGGGCGCTCCGATTCTGGGTGGATGGTGTCGAGTACTTTTTACGAATACGTGGCAAACGCATTTTATCCATGGTTACTGGAAAATAATATAGACTTTCCAGTAATACTTTTTCTTGACGGGCACAAGTCGCATCTGAGTCTCGAATTGTGTACATTCTGTATTGAGAAACAGATTATCCTGTACTGTTTACCACCAAACTCAACTCATATTATGCAACCGTGTGATGTCTCGATATTTCGACCGCTGAAAGTTTGCTGGAAAAAGGTTGTAAGATCGCACAAACAGGAGTCCGGAAAAGCGATTACTAAAGCGAATTTCATATCATTGTTCAAAATAGCATTTGAGGAATCAGCTAAAAAAGAAACGATTACGAACGGTTTCAGAGCATGTGGGCTCTTTCCATTCAATCCTGATGCAGTCGATTACTCGAAGTGTATTTCGGAACGACACAAGGATATTCGAAATGCAACGGCTTCCGTCATGTCTACGCCGGACGAATATGCGATCGCCAAGAAAGTCATCGAACACATCCTAGGGTCCGATGAAACGAATAAATTTATTCAAATAGACCAGGAAAGCAACAATTGCGAAGATTCCTTGTTCAAAGTGTGGAAACTGTGTACGAAAAGAGAAAACTCATTGGAGCTCACCAATATGAACGAGGAACTTCCATCAAACTCTGAAATGGATTTCAGTATCAATGCCGCGACAAGACAGACGCCCGAAATTGAGGATCCTAATACGTTGGACGAAGCTGCTATATTGGACATGCCCATCGAGCTCATTAGAGACGACGTTAATTTTCCATTAACGGATATTGCAAACGAATCCCTGTTTTTCGAAGAGCTTAGTGAACGTCTTGTGAACGATACAACTGATCAGCATTTCGCGACCGTTGATAGTATCACCAAGGCTTCGATACTCACAATAACACATCATGAGACTGAAGAGATTGA
Source organism: Vollenhovia emeryi (assembly GCF_000949405.1). Classification (NCBI taxonomy): domain Eukaryota; kingdom Metazoa; phylum Arthropoda; class Insecta; order Hymenoptera; family Formicidae; genus Vollenhovia; species Vollenhovia emeryi. The sequence continues at coordinate 490 of NW_011966204.1, read as the reverse complement.
TATACGAAGAGTTGCTCATGACGTGAATGCCATTGAAGATACTGTGCAGAAGATCGATATGGCTCAGAGAAAAGAAACCTCTATGCAGCAGTCATTTGATGATACTAACGTATCGATAGAGGCATCGGTAGGGATCAGCGATGAAAACAATGATCCAAAACGTAACAATGAGATAGCTGAAACGGTTTCGAAAAAAGAATGTGCATCAAAAGTCATACGAAAATTGCCGATGGTAGTGAGTAACGTGATCGTTGTATCAAAGAAATCTGGCGAAAATTCCCGCAATTGCGCTACAGAGAATATTTGGAATACACACTTACATTGGCCAAAGAAAACCGAGGAAGTTAGAGAACTGAAAGGCAACCCGCAAGCGTTAACAAAGAAGCTACCCTTCGCGATTACTTCTAAGAAATGGAAGGAACTTGAAGAACAAAGACAATTCAAACTGTCAGAAAAACAAAGAATTGCCGCAGAAAAGTGTTTCGTAAGG
>NW_011966203.1:7497-12055 GCF_000949405.1 Vollenhovia emeryi | reverse complement strand
CACTAAACGCACGCGGCGCGATGCCAGAGCGCGAGCTAACCCCCTCGGATGCACGCGGCTTTTACATAAGAAGGTTATCCCTCGAGGGCCACCTCACCGATACGCCTCCTGGATCCCACGGCGCGGTCCCGGTCGGCACTCGCCTCCTCGGCCTCTCGATCACGGGCTCGGCACGTGCGCGGCACTCTGCTCGCCGGCTCAGCACACGCTCCCCGACGCGACGCTACCGGTACGAGGATCCGCGAACGAAAGCGGAAGATCCGGCGCGAGCGGGTCGATCACCCGATCGCTCGTTCCGATCGCGAAAGGGGGCTGCGCGAGATAGCGGCGCCGCGGATCCGCCAATCAGGGGGTCGCTCGCCCGGCGTGTCGCCGGGCCCGCAGGGGCGCGATCGTTGTCCGCGCGCTTCCGGGCGCGAAATTCGCCCCGCGCGGCTCGCAGGGCCGGGGCGGTCGATCCTGGGCCCGCTCTCCGGCGCGCTGGTCCTTCGGCTCCGCCGATCCGGCTGACCTTCCGGGGACCTCCGCCCATGTTCGCCCCTCGGCTCCTTGTTCGGCCGGCGCTTCGCCTCTCGCCCCTCAGGGGCGACTCCGCGCGCTCGGGCCCCATGCTCCAGGGCGGCTCGGCTCCTCGGCGGCCATCGTCCGTCGGCGTCCCTCGCCCGCGCCCCTCGACTCGCCCCGCTCTCCGCCTGGCCCCTCGGCTTCCCCGCGACCGCCGCTCGCTGGCCTCCGCGCTCTCGCCCCTCACCTCCCTCCTTTTCTCCTCCCGTATCCGACTCTCGGCTCCGCTGTCCGCTGGGCTTCGGAGATGATCCGGTCGGCTCGGTGACGCTCAAAGGGCGCGATACAAAATAAAAAAAAGTCTCGGGTAAGCGGGCAAGTAAAAAAAAGGTGTGTTTGCGACCCCGGGAGGTTTCCCTACGGCCTCGCGCGGATCCTCTTTTCCCGGGCGGACCGACACCGCGCCTTGGGACGGCAGCGGGGAGCTGGCACGCGGCAGCTAATCCGCCACGTCACATCGCATAGTTTCCTATATTCTAATCTCTTTTTTCTGTATTCCTCTTTCTCTCCTTTATTCTTCCTCCACCTTCTTAATTCCCTTCTCACCTCCATTTTTCTCTCTTTGCATTCCTCATCCCACCATCCTCCTTCTTTCTTCCCTTCTGCCTTTTGAATTCCTTCCACCTCTTTTAGTGCTTTTATTATTTTTCCTTCTACTTCCTTCCATTCTTCCTCTAGTCCTTTCCCTTCCTCCCTGTCCAGCTTCACTCTTTCTTTAAACTCTTCCTGTCCCTTTCTATCCCATTTCACCTTTCTTGTTTCTTGTCTTTTCCTTCCTCTTTCCTTTCCTTGCCCTTCCTCCTCTATCCACACCTCCAGTGGATGGTGATCCGAATCTATTTTTTCCCCTATTCTCATGCTTCTAATCCTCTCCCTCACCTCCTCATCTCCTATCACATAATCTATTACCGTGTTTCCTTTTCCTCCTGTAAACGTGAATTCTCCTTTCTCGTCCCCCTCTATGTTGCCGTTGTATAGGCTCCACCCTCTCTCCTCGATTACCTCTACCAGCCTCCTTCCTTGTTCATTTTCTTATCTTTCGAGTTCCTACTTTTACTCTCTCCTGACCTTTGCTCTTCCATTACGTTCAATCTCCCTCCTTCCCTTCCTGTTCTTGCGTCTTAAAGTCCCCCCCCCCCCCGATCAATATTCTAACTCCCTCCTCCTTCCTATCTAGCCACCTCTCCAACTTTTTTAACATCTCCTCTATGTTTTTATTTATGTATACTCTTATTATTTTCCATTTCTCCTCCCCCCTTTTAACACCTCCACTCATTAGACCTTCCTCCTCCGTCTCTATCCCTATTTCTTTATCTAGCATTTCCTTCTTTATTCCCATTGCCATTCCTCCACTCGCTCTTCCTTTCTTGTTTCTTTTCTTCGCCCATTGTGTTCTCCATATATAACCTTTTGGTAATAATCCTTTAATGCCTTCCCATTGTTTCTCTTCCAGCCATGTCTCTGACAGCACTATAACTTCCCATTCGTTTAATCCTTTCCAGAAGCCCTTATCCTTGTTCTTTACTCCTGCCACGTTCCAAAAACCGACCTTCCATCCTCCTCCCTCTCTCTCCTTTCTTTCCTCCTTCCTTTTTTCCCTCTCTTCTCCTTCCTCCTCTTTTCCTCCTTCTTCTCCTGTTTTATTCATCTTCTCTCTTTCCTTCCCTCCTCTTCCCCCCGTTCATTATCTCTCCTCCTACCATTCTCGTCCTTCAGCACCTCCTCCTCTTCATCCCATCTCCACCATTTCCCTTCTATTCTTATTCTCCCTCCTTTTATCCATGTCTTTCTGGTTTTTCTTCTTCTCCTCTTGCTATCTCTCCCAGTTTCTATTTGACTTTTCTCTCCTTCCATGTTAAATCCTCCGAGATTCTTTCCGGCCTCCCTCTAAAATTTCTCTTCTTCTCCATAATGTCCCATTTTTGTTCCTCGTTTTCAAGCCTCACCAGTAGCATCTCTCTTGCTTCTTCTTTCTTCTCCCCTATTCTTCTTATCTCCTTTATCTCCGCCTTCGCTCCTACTGTTTTCAGAATTTCCTCTGCTGCCTCCCTCCTTTTGCCCTCTCTTACCTCCACTCCTCTCATTATCACATTCTTCCTTTTCTCCTCTCTTTCTCTATTCTCCATTCTTTTTTCCATCTCTATCATTTTATTTCTTATACTCTCTTCTTTTTCTCTACCTCTCTCTCTTTTCTCTCCCTCCTCTTCCTTGCCTCTTTCCTGCTCCAGTTTTTCTATTCTCTCTTTCTTCTTTTCTATTTCTTTCATTAATTCTTGTCTTTCTTCCTTCCATTCATTCCGTATTCCTCTAAATTCTTTTCTTATATCTTCTACAATATTATTCCTTCTATTATTTTCTCCTGCTCCTTGATTAAACTCTCCTTCATCTTTTCCATCATCCTTTCGAAATACTCCTCTACTCTGTTGCTTTCTTCTTCCTTCCCTTCTTCTTGCTCTATTTCTACTTTTCCTCCCTCCTTTCCTGGCGATCTCTGTGTTAATCTACTTTTCTTGAAAATCTCTCCCTCCCCCCACTCCTTTCTAGTTCTTCCCTTTTTCTCTTCCATAAATCCTCCAACGTACCTTTTTTTTTTTTTTTGACCCGGTGGAAATCCTCATGGACCGTCACCCGCCCCCTCTGGAGAAGGGGACGGGTGGTGTGTGGGACTCGTCTTCCTGGCACCTGGGAAGTTGGCCCAGAGCCAGTAGTGCAACGGAGACGCCTACCGCACTAAAACCACCGGGAGTGGCCACCTAATCGCGCATTATGGGGGCCATCTGGGAAATACAACGCAAAGCTCCAGATGGCCCCCGCGTCACGCTCGAATCGCGCTCTACTTCGTCCCCCCTTTTAAGAGGGGGGGAACCTAGGCCTTTTATTCGGCCTTCTTCTCGCTGTTATTATGCGGCAGGGGTGCCACCGGGCCCCTGCCGCGCCTCCTTGGTGTTGTGGGGGCGGGTGGGTCGCGGGTCTCCAGCCCGCGCCCACCCCCGGGTGCCCTGTGTTGCCACCCAGGGCTCCCATCTCCTCTTGCCCCTCGCATGGGGCTATGGGGGGAGGCGGGGGCGCAGGTAGCAGGCGACCGACGCCACCCCACTGGGGGGTGGGGTCGGACGACCCACGAATCCCGCGCCCCCGCCTCCCCCCAAGTCTTCTATACTACCGCTCGCACGCTCGCTGTAGTCAGTCTCCCGGGGAAGGGAGGCGGCCGCTCAGGTGTCAGCCGCCTCCCTTCCCAGAGACTGTTCGTTTTTTTTTTTTCCCGGTCTTCGGTCAGACCGGGCGCCATCTCTTCAGGTGAGCGGGGATTCCTCTCCTTCTTCCCCGGATCCCCGCTCCCCTGCCGCCTCCTTGTGTTCCGGGGGGATTTACCTCCCCCCTTCGCACTCGCTCCGCCTCCTCCTTCTGCAGCATCACATGCTCGCAGAAGGAGGAGAAAGCTTCCCATTTTGCCCTGTCCCTGACTATGGCAGTCGCTACCGCCCGCAGCGTCAGGTCAGGGCCTATCTTATCGACAAGGACCCGGCGCTGCGCATCCCACTCACTACACTCTTCGAGTGTATGCTGCGCCGAGTCCTTGTCTGCGCCACAGTGGTGGCACGCCTCGCTCGCCTCACGCCCTATCCGCCGCAGGTACTCACCGAAGCACCCATGCCCGGTGAGCACCTGCGACGTCCTAAATGAGGCCCGCGCCCACGGGCGCTCCAACCATTCATCCAGACACGGGAGGACGGCGTCGACAGTGCGCCTCCCCGGCGTATTTGGCGCCGAAAGTCGCACCCGCCAGTCCTCCCGCGTCTCCCTCTTAGCCTGGGCCCCGAGGAGCCTCCGGACCCGCGCCGTGACCGGGACGCCCTGCCCCCGGAGTTCCCTAGTGCGCCGGTACACTTTTGTGTACTCGGCCGCCACTAGGTCAAGGGGCGGCATCCCGGCCAGCAGTGTGGCCGCCGTGTGGGATACCGTACGGTACCCCCGTATGGCTCTAATGGCCATA
>NW_011966203.1:3017-7017 GCF_000949405.1 Vollenhovia emeryi | reverse complement strand
CGCCTTTGAGCCCCCCTGAGGACGGAGAGGGATCTCCTGCTCCTCATGAGGGGCTCAGCCCACACGGGGGCACCGTACATCGCCATCGATGACAGGACGTTGGCGTAGAGCCTACGCGTCCTCCCACCCGGCCCGCCCAGATTGGGCATTATGCGCGACAGCGCGCCGCCCGCGCCGTCCAATCTGGGCGCCAGTCTCCGGAAGTGCTCCTCGAAGCCCCAGGTCCTATCGATGTGGAGGCCCAGATATTTTATCTGGGCCCCCACCAGAATGCGCTCGCCGTCTACGGTGATCCTGGCTTCAGGTGGCGGCCCGGCCGAGCCGTCATGAAAAAAGACGGCTTCGGTCTTCTTGGCCGCCACCTTTAACCCTAACGCCTTGATCGCCCTAATGGCGCAGGCCACCGCCAGGTTGCCCCTGGCGATGGCTTCCCCCCATCCCTCCCCGCTGGCCAGCACAAGCGTGTCATCCGCGTAACACACGCATGTGCAGCCAGCGGGGAGCGCCGCACGCAACACCCCGTCGTACGCGACATCCCACAGGAGTGGTCCTAGGACCGACCCCTGCGGGACGCCGCGATCCGCCCTCCACACACGGGAGTCTCCCTCTTTGTCCACGCACACAATGGACCGGTCTTGGAGATAGTCCCCAATTATCCCACGCAGATAATCGGGGACCTCCAATTTCTCCAGACCGGCCACAATCTCTCGATGGGGGATGGAGTTAAAGGCGTTCGCCACATCAAGGGCGACAGCCAACACCACCCCTCCATCCCCCATCATCGCGTCCACAGTCTCGCGCACGTGGACTATGGCGTCCACCGTGGAGCGCCCCTCCCTGAAGCCGAACTGCCTCTCGGACAGGCCGGGCCCTGCATACTCGATGTGCCTCGCTAATCGGGCCGCGATCACTCTCTCGAGAAGTTTCCCGGCCTCGTCCAAGAGGCAGATCGGCCTGAAGCTCCCGGGCTCGTCCGGGGGCTTTCCCTCTTTGGGGAGGAGCACCAGCCTCGCCTTCTTCCACAGCCCCGGGAAGATGCCCTCCTCCAGACACCGGGTATACAACCCCTCCAGTCTGTCGGAGAGCTCCCCCAGGGCTGCCTTCAAAATTATGCCGGGGACCCCGTCCGGACCCGGCGCTTTGCCCTTCTTGAGCTTCTTAGCCGCTCGCGCCAGCTCCGTCCGGGTAATCCCCAGCTCCTCCTGCCAAGGCTGATGCTCCTCCCCGTGTTCCGCATCCCGTGGAGGAGGACCGCCATCGTCCCCCGCTGGGAATAGGGCTTCCACCACCTCTTGGAGAAAGCGTGGGTCCAGACTCTCCACCGTCGGAGGCGCCCCCGAACTCAACTTGTTCATTACAAGTTTATAGGGGCGCCCCCAAGGGTCCTCGTTAAGGGAGCTTACCAGCTCCTCCCACGCCTTCTCCTTGGCGGTCCTGATTGCCGCCCGCAAAGCCTTCCTTCTTTGGCGGTACTCCTCCACGAGCCTCTCCTCCTCCGCAGGTGGAGTTCCCCTCCTCCTTCTGGCCCGCAGGACGGCTCTCCTGGCGGCCACCGAGGATTTCCTCAGGGCGTCTATCTCTTCCGACCACCAGTAGGCCGCCCTGCGGGCGACGAACCTGGCGCGCGGCATAGCGGCGTCGCACGCACGCGTCAGCACCTGCTGCACCCACCTAGCCTCCTCTTCCACTGTGGGCGCAGGGACCGGCTGCGCCCACAGTGCCGCGATTAGGGACTCCTTAAATTTGTCCGGGTCCAGCTTGTCTGTCCTCCACCTAGCCATTCGCACTTGCGGTCCCGTCCTCCTCTCCCATGCGAACTCTATGTGGATGGGAAGGTGGTCGGAAAGCAACTCAAGGCCAACCAACACCCCCCATCCACTTATCCTCCTCGCGGCCACAGGGGAAGTCCACGTCAAATCGACGATTGACTCCCCCTGCGGCCTTACGCAGGTGCTGACGTTCCCTACGTTTTCTAAGTGGAGGCCTAGGCGCGCGGCCCAGGCCTCCACGTCTGCCCCCTTGGCGTCCGGCCGCCGGGAACCCCAAAGTGCCGATTTGGCATTGAAGTCCCCGGCGACCAGAATCGGTCCGGGGAGATACTCCCGGACCAAGTCCTCCAGTTCCTCGAGTCTCGCGTCCGCTTCGGCACGGGTAAGGCTGGGCCTCAGGTAGACCCCGATTACAAACAGGGGCCCCCATTTGGCCGCCACCCAGCCCTCCCCGGCCTTGAGTTTCGAGAAGGGGGGAGCCCGCTCCCCCGTTCTCCTCCAGACGATCGCCGCCGAGCCGTCCGTGCTCCCCGCCCAACAGGGGCTCTTAGGAACACGGTACGGCTCGGCGACGATGCCAAGTCCGCAACCACGCTCTGCCAGGCTGTGGAGGAACAGATCCTGAGCCTGGCGGGCGTGGTTGAGATTCGCCTGAAGCGCCACTAACGCCGTGAAGGCGACGCCTTCCCAGCCTCCTCCTGGCTGTTGCTCTCATTCGGGTGCGTCCCTTGCGCCGCCGGCTCGGTCTCCATGGGCTCTTCTTGCTGCCTAGACTGGCCTGCTGTCTGCCCCTTTTCCCGGCCTTCCTCTCTACTCTTTCTGGCTGCCCTCTTCCTCTCGTTTTTGCTCGGGAGTCGGCACGCCGCCCCTCCAGCCTTGTGGTTGGAGGGCAGTCCTCTCCCTTTGCATACTGCGCAGTCAGGGGTTTCGGTACATCCCTGCGCCTTATGCCCTTCTTTGCCGCACCGGTAGCAAAGCATGCTCCTGTCGGTGCTGCTCCTGCATTGCGCTCTAATGTGCCCCCTCTCCAGGCACCTGAAGCACACTAACGGGCGGGGGTCGAGCAGTTCCACCCTGCACGACACCCAGCCCAGCCTTATCCTTCTCGCCTCAGCTGTTCTCCTCGCCACCTCGAGTCCACACTGTATCCAGCATGTACCCATTCCGCCAGGGGTCCGCCGGATGGGGCCCACCTTTACATCGTCCGGGAGCCCACCACCAGCCTTCGTCACCGCGGCCCGAATTTCTTCTTCCGAGACGGATTCGTCTAGGTCTTTAAGCCTGATCTCCGCCCTTTTTTCGGGGCGGGTGACCTTAACGCCCTTGCCCTCCCCAACTGTTTTTATTGTGGTGGCAAGCGCGTCTGCCTTGACCTTAGCTTCGGCACCTCCAGATATCTCGAGCAGGGTAGCTCCGTTCAAGGCTTTCCTGCTCTTGACCTTGTCTATTCCCAGGTCCTCCAGCTTGATCTGGGACCTTAGGAATCTCATTCCCTCAGCCGCCTGACCTTCCGGGAATGAGATCGCCACTGCAGCGGTTTTGGGCGACCTCCTCTTCGGCTGCTCCTTCTGCCCCTTCTTCTCGGCTCCGTTGATGGTCGCCGTAGTCGCAGGCTTCCCGGATTTCGCCACCGGATTTTGCTCCTTGCTTTCCTGCTTCTTCCTCCCCTTTCTCACCACCTCCGCCCAGGAGGTGGTTGGCTTGGCTAGAGCCGGGGCCCTCTTATCCTCCTTGGAGGGCTTCTTTTCCTCCTTCGGCTTGGTCTCCTTGCTGTTTCGGACGATCCGCGCCGCCGTCTCTCTCGCCCTCAGCCTCACCTTATCCTTAACTTCCTCTACGCTGGTGACGACTGGGAGTCTCTTCCCCCTCTCCTCCTTTCCTTTCGAGATTCGGCTCAGCGCTCCCTGGCACCTGGTAATTAAATTTTCCAGGTTGCGCTTCACCTTGTCTGAGTCCCCACAGACCACCTCCTTTATGGAGACTCCTTCCATAACTCGCCTGATGCCCTCCATGGCGTCTTCTTCAGGCGGATCCTCCAGCACTTTGCGCTGTCCCCTCAACATTGGTCGATGGACAGTACCTTCGGACCTCTCCGCTGTCACCAGCCTTTCCCTCTTAGCGGCCTCCTGTATCCGGCCCTGGGCCTTGGGCTTTCTTTGCTTCGCCGGCTTTGCTGGCATCCCTTGGTCTTGCGCTCGGGCCCTGGCCTGGGAAGAAAGGCTTGCCCCCTG
>NW_011966203.1:1682-2757 GCF_000949405.1 Vollenhovia emeryi | reverse complement strand
CCGCATGTCACGTGTCTCCCGCGCTGCTTCCGGCATTTCGGGCATTTCCTCGGCCATGGTCACCTCCTCGACCGTGGCCGTTTCCCTCTCCGCCTTCTTCTCCGCCGCAATCCTTGCGGCTCTCTCCTCTTGGAGGAGGGTCGTGAGTTTCTCCACCTGGTCCTCCAGGCTCCTGACCCTCTCCTTCCACCTCTCGATCTCCTCCGACGCCGCGCTGTTGGGGCCTGCTGGCTTTGTGGCCACCACCGTTGCCGCCGCTCGTAGTGTCGCGGAAGACGCCTTCAGGTCCTTAACGTATGTGCGTTTTAGGTTCTTCGACCTTTCGGCGACCTTGACGACGACATTTATGTTTTCCAACATTTCTGCCGCCATCTCCTCCTGGCTGAGGGACTCCATGCGACGAATGGTCTCCTTCTCAGGCGTCGCACTTCTTGGGGCCACCTTCGGGTTTGCCACCTCCTCCAGTGCCTTTTTCTCGGCTTTGAGCAGCCGGATCTCCCTTTTGACCTGCTCCTTCTTCTTCCTTTTATATCCCTCACCCGTCGTTGAGGGCCTCCCTCTCCTCTTCCTTTTTCCCGTTATCTGGTCCACAGAAGAGGTCGATGACTCGTCGCTGTCGCTGTCTGTGTAGGGGACTTCGCCCTCCCTATCCTCCACCTCCGTATCGGACCACTCTGAGTCCAGAGACGGAAGTTCTTGGAACTTCTTAGAGGACCGCGGGCCTGGTTTGTTCCGCGTTCTCGTAGCCAGCACGCTGACTCCCTCGCGTCGGGTCACTCCTTGGGGCTCTGCCGACCCACCTCCCTTTGTCCCCTTGGAGTTGCCCGCTTCACCGTCTTTGTTCTCCGCATGGTTTTTTGTGTGTGTTTTCTTCATTATGGCAGATATGATTTACTCCGGTTCGCCCATCATGGGACCCCCACCGCGGTGGGGGTACTATCCCCGGTTAAGTAAAACCCTAGTTAAGGGCCGGGAAGCGGAGAAGCCGCTTGTCGGGGAGCCACCCCTATCCCGGCCAGTGACTCTATGAAAAAGGGTTCCTGGAGACGGCCAGGTCCACCATTATGTTAAAGGC
>NW_011966203.1:0-1192 GCF_000949405.1 Vollenhovia emeryi | reverse complement strand
TCAGGGAAATATCCACCGGCAGCCGGCCGCGGCCCATTCACACACACCATGCACACGAACCGATCCTCCGTCCTCCACAGCCAGCCCCGTACGCCAGGCCGCACGCCCCAGCAGCGGGACGTCGGCCCCAGACGCAGGGACTGACTGCTTCGTCACGGAAGACCGGGTGTTGGTCGGCAGGCTTGCCGACCAACCCCTCAGACCCCGAGGCCCTGCCTGGGAATACGTCCCAGCGGCCCCCGGGGTCTTCCGGGAGACCGGACCCTGCCTCGGAAACGTCCGAGCGGCCCCGATCCCCCGTCCTTGCCGGGCCAACCGGGCGACGCGGGTCTAGGACCCGACGTGTACCCGGGGCCCCCCCCCTCCCGGAAGGGCCGGATTACATCCGACCCAGCCGCGAGGGGACTCTCCCCTCCTCCCTCCTGCTCCCACTCCCTCGCCCCCCCCTTATGCCAGGCCGCACGCCCCAGCAGCGGGACGTCGGCCCCAGACACAGGGGTTGACGAGTTCACGGAAACAGGAGGGCGCTGAGCGGCAGATTGCCGCCCAGCTTCAGGCTGCCTTCCCACTCCGCGGATCCTGGAGTCCAGTTTACCGCGGAGGTCCGGCCCCTCCCCCCGGAAGACACGGACCACGTCCGAGTCAACCGCGGGGAGGCCACGACTTCCGGCCCACCCTTCGGCCGGGACCACGTCCCGTAGTGCCTCCGGGGTCCGGCCCTCCTCCGCCCGCGAGCACGTCCACGACGAGCTCGTTGGCGGAGGAGCTCCCCTTGCCACCGCCCCCTGCCGGAACACCGGCGTGCAATGGGTGACGGTGGCCTCCCCCCGAACCCCAGACGCCTGCCGGAACACCGGCGTGCAATGGCGTCTGGGATTCTCTCCCCTCCATGGCTGGTGGGAGGAGCAAGCTCCCCCCTAACGGCCCCAGCAGCCGGAGGTTTGTAGTCGGGGTCCTCATCCCCTACCGACGAGTGGTCTCGGAACTGCCTCGACAGGTGTCGAGGCAGCCGAGACCGGAGTCGCCGGGCTCCATGCCTCCCCCCATAAAATGGAGGGAGGGTGGCACGCTCTTGGTCAGCGGACGCCCAGCCAAAGGAACCGCCGGAGCCTAAAGCGGCACACAGACGGTTCCAGGCCGAGCGCCCGCCTAAGCTCCCCCACCACGACAAGGTGGCGCGCCATCGGGGGAG
>NW_011966202.1:0-12027 GCF_000949405.1 Vollenhovia emeryi | reverse complement strand
AAAGGAGATACACAGTGATAACAACCAATGACAACCGAGGAGAACACATGACTGAACATAACCTCGTGTATTTTGTCAAGCAGAATTTTCTTATCTAAAATTAATTCAATATATCACGAATATATAACAAATTTCCCTTCGTACTTATGTTTCTCGGATTTGTAGCTTTTCCCGCTTCACTGATACGGCAACTGTCTACAATAGATTAATATTTTTCATAGATAAATTCAAGTTTGCCTGTGCATATTACGTAACACAAACAATGACCGAACAGGACGTCGAACTTATCGTCTGTGTGCCTGGTAATTATTCCTTTAGTTTTATCCACTCAACAGCGTCGCGAGCATTAGACTAGGTTTCCAATATTTCTTTCAGGTCAAAGATTATGTATAGCCGACAAAGACAACGTAGCCGGACCTGGCACGTACGAGCAGCAGGGCTACATCTACTCGAAGCTCGCTGGCGTCGTGAAATTGGTGACAAACGACAAGGTAAGTCTCCGAATCGTGAGACCGACCGTGTAGTTCACGCGAGTACGCGAGTTGACAGGCCCACAGATTTTAACAATACACAGTGAACATTTCGATTACACTATGTCTTCATCAGCACAAGTTAAAAATGCGAAAAGTGAATTAATCAAATGAGTGAATTGAAAGTAGTTGCACAATAAATTGTGCGATGAGAAAATAAAAAGTAAAAAGGTCACTGCTTGAAAAACACGAATTCAGATACAGAAGAAGCTAAGACGAAGTTCAGAAGCATAGTTAATAGTTTAGAGTAAAATAAGAGGACTGCGGTAACGTACGAAAGTGATATTTTTTTAAGTCGAGTGTTAAAAAGACCGAATGTCTTGTTTATCGTAACAATGCGAATGAATATCTCTAAACACACATCCTTTTCAGACTCGTACGATTGAGGTACATGGTATAACGGAACAAAGCATTGTCCCTGCACCAGGAGACATTGTAACCGCCATGATCACGGTAGTTAATCAGAGATTTTGCAAGTGCAGCATCAAGTGCGTTGGCGACACAGTGCTGACGAGACCCTATAAAGGAATACTGAGGAAGGAGGACGTCCGTGCGATTGACAAAGACAAGATAGAGATGTACAAGTGCTATCGACCCGGAGACATCATTCTCGCGAGAGTTGTATCCTTTTGTTCTGCGAAACGGTAGCATTTAAGCATCGAGGATACGCCTGTGTTCTTTCCTATACCTTTCGATAGATGCCAATGACGGAGATACACACTTATCAGTTGAGCACTGCGGAAAATGAACTAGGGGTAGTCATAGCTCACAGTGAGGAAGGTAAAGGCTCAGTGTGCACTTTGTACCTTGGTGGAAATGTTTTACTGAAAGTACAATGAAATTTGGCTGAAATATAGTTGAAAATCTCTGCCCGTTTCATTATCTCGTTTTGATATTTCGGCAACTTTTCATCAAAAAGTATAACAGTTTTTAGTTAAATTTAGTAAATTTTGCGTCTAATATTTTATAAATTCTTTACTACTTTTCAACAGTACTTTTTAATTCTTACATGTATCACATTGAATTTCATAAGGAAAATTATATTTTGAGATACATCAAGTGATTCTTCACTAACTTTTGTTTCACTTTTTATCGATTTTACTTCTAGCAAAATGTTTCCATCAATGTATTTCCTTTTCCTCTGTCTTGGGCCCGGTTTCACCAATGTCGCTTAACTTTAAGCTTAGCTTAATTCGTTCTATGTTCCTTTCCAACTGTTTCCAACTCTGAAAAGAGACAAACACAAATTCAATTAAGATTAAAGTTAAGCAGCGTTTGGTGAAATCGGACCTTACTCTAATAGGGTTTGGGAAGTAACTCGTTACTTGTAACTAAGTCACAGTTTCATTTACTTTTTTTTGTAACTCTAACTTAACTTCGTTACTTTCTCTCCGCCTGTAACTGTAACTTAACTCAGTTACATTAATAGTTACTTTATATATACATGTTTTTATTGTATATGTATATATATACATACTGCTACTGACTTATTATTATCTGACAGGTGTTGCCATGGTACCCATCAGCTGGATACAGATGCAATGTCCGAAATCTCTATGCAAAGAATTCCGTAAAGTTGCTAAGGTGGTGCCAGAACACATCGCGGCGGAGCAGGTCGAATAATGAGTCTACAAATAAATCGTCCTTCATCAACATAATATTTTTTAGATCCTTATTCAATTCTTTTCTAACTATGATAGTTCGTACGAGCGTAATCCTTGCCTATTGACATAATTAAAGATCGACAATTTGGAGCAACAGGCGAAAGAGATCCTGAACATTTATTTTCATTTTATTTCTTGTACATCTTTTATTTCGTATTTGATTCGAAAAAGAAAAAAATATATATATTTTTTTAAATACATGTGTATCCTCTTTTTCGCTGCTTCCTCTTTCTCCGTCGTTATTGGCTGCGTTCAACGAAAGAAGCTTAACAACAGTTGTAAAATTCGTAAATTTGATTTGAGTATGCTCTTAGATTCTACCATAATTAAGAGCATATGCCAATCAGATTCAAGATTTCCCTTGAGAAAATTTACTTTCAACAAAATTTTAAAAGTAATCTTTCAAATCGAAGAGTTTACTTAAAGAAGTTAAAAGTTCAGAAATTTTAGAGTAATTTTAGATAGCCAAGCCTGTCGAAGTTCCCGCTAGAGAACCGCGCGGCATAGCACTTTCTTTCGTAAGAAGAAAACCGCGCGCGGGATTATAAACAAGTATAAATGTCATCCAATCTCAAGAATTATATAATTTAATTTTTTGAATATCTTATTTAAAAAAAAAAGTTTTATCTGCTTCCCCCTTAAAAGTATCTTCTCTACAAAAGTAATGATATCAAATGACGCCAACTAAACTGAATATTTATACAAACTAGGTACTTTATTATTTTTTATATTAGACTGTTATATCCAAACAATATCAAGCATAAAATTTTATCGGAAGAAATAAAGGAAATAATATTAATGAGACAAATTTTTTATACTTATTCAACAATGCAAACAAATTTAATACAACTAAATATTTTATTAAAAGATCACCTTTTCTAATTTAATTGTGAGATACATATTGATCCTGATTCATGACATTATTATTTACTAAAAAAAATTTGGCGCTGCTAAACCCAATGTTAATTGCGCTCTTCCTCCTTCCTTACTAAAGTGTTAAACTCTTTCTTTCTTTTGTGTATATGCGCGCGCGAGTTATGGATTAGGAATGAGAAGTAATTGTAAAAGTTTAGATTGTATACTTCACTGGTTTAGCAGCGCCAAGTTTTTTTGCCGCGCAGCAAGCGTTGCCGTATTCACAATCAGTGGGCAGGAGCCATGTCTCGTGATTATATCACATACTTTTCACAATTCTTAAAGTTTTCATTTAAATTCTTAAAGTAAGTTTTAAGTTTACCTTAAATAAAAGTTTAAAGTGCCCAAATTTACTTTTCATATTTTTTATTTTTCTAAAATAAAATTTTAAGGTTTTCTGAGGTATATTTTCCCAAGGATTTTACAACAGTTGAAAAGCAACTTTTTCCGCTGAACGCGGCCATCGGCGCTCGGTAGTCGGTGGCGGTGAGTGGCAGCACCGCCAGTGGCGTCAGTGTTTCAATGTAAATATTTATCGTGCCCACGAATGCCCGTTTATTGCCGTTCCAAACATTTTACATTATTCGTTGTCATTTGACAAAATAGCAGTACATGTCAGCGAATATGACGGAGGCGTCATTTTTAAAGCCGTCGGACACCGAATCGTTGAATTACACTCATGGTGAGCGCCGTTGCGATTTCTAAGGTTAGATGCGCGATCTGTGTGTACACACAGTAGAAATGTACAGGACATTGGAGCTAAATAGAGTTAAATAGGCAGCCTAATAATTCGAATCTTATTATGTGAATTCATATACCGTTTTTCCATCTGTCTCGTGCGCCGGATTCTTTTCAGACACAACACAGTTTCGTCAGATGGAATATTGTCGTCAGCAAATTCACGTATTAATCAATGAACGATTTCTAATGATTTGTATCTAAATGCTAAATTTAGCATTCAATACCATACCCCTTTCTCCGTACTGTAAAGAAATCTTATTGCGAAAAATATTACCCCAGCCAGGACTCGAACCTGGGACCTCCCTCAATCTGTGACGGGTGTCTTAATTATGTACAGAACATTCCGCAGTTATTAATCCTAAAATTCAATTACTGCAAACTGACTAGTTGCGCACTGAATTGGTGTCGAATAAGCGATATACTTATGGGCTGATTTTGTTTAATTTGTCTAATGTTCAGCGTTCCCTCAGATCGTGTTAGTTGGATATATAATATTAAGTGACTCATCGTCTTTCTATTGTTCTTTAAATCTTATGTTTAAACTGTGATAAATGTATGGCTGAAGAGGGTCACATGCCGTGACCGAAACGTTCCATTTCTAATCTATGTAACTTCCTACTAAGGAAGTCTCTTATAACATTCTATCTTATACCTATAATTAATTTTTCCACCTAAGATCAGGTGACGACTCACATAGCCCTTAATGTCTTCTATTAATTTTTACCTAAATGTATTGTTCTGAAGACTAAATTTAATATAGTTTTTATTGGAGTCTTACTAATATTAATTTGTCTAATTGCATTGATGCTGACATTATTGCATATTGCCTTAATAATCGCCGCAATAATTAGTCACTAAGCCAGATTGGGCTCCACGCAAAATACTAAAGCCTGATGTACGACGTGTCGTATGGGTCTGAAACGTTTTAGAACATTGTAATACCAACAGGCGTTCGTACTGCTTCACTTTTATATAATTAACTTGCACGTCTTCATCATCTTTTCTCCATCTGTAGGCAACCTTCCGATACCTAACTAAGTATCAGACTGTCGAGATGCTTTGCTGTGAAATCACGACGGCGCACTATTCACAATACGAGGTTTCTTTGGTCAGCTTCGCTCTCTCTTACTCATAATTTGCATATATCTTAAATAACGTTCTTTGTTTCTTTTTGTATAACAATTAAAATTAATTCTATGTTAACGACTCGTCACCGTTCAACTAATGACTTTGCGTTTTTCTTAATCACACTGTTACCGAAGAGGATCACGTTCGTGACTGAAACGTTTAACTGTATTCACAACAATAAGAGGATTATATCGACGATAACTGGCACAGTATATTTTCAATTAAAAATTAAATGTGTTGATTAGAAGAGCGAAGGATAGAGTCGCGTACTCTAAGCAAACTGAGCTTGTCTACCGGATTAATTGTATTGATTGTGATGCGATATACATTGGCCAAACTAAAAGACATATGGTTACACGAATAAACGAACATCGCAACGATATCAAGAAACCGACTAACAATCACTCAGTCGTCAGTAAGCATTGTGATATTATCGGACACGAATTTGGGATAATCCGGTAATTTTACACAAGGAGTCACACTGTAAAAAATGAGAAATTGCTGAAATGTTCTACATTAAGAAGTCTCTTTAACATACGATCAACTTACAATAAGATACTGACAACCTTAGCTCTATTTATGACAAGACTGTACGCACCACTTAATTTATTTACTTGTTTATATAATTAGTTATTTATTCGTCCTCTCCGTGTTGCTTGCTTTGTGACCTGTCGGACGAACGCAGACTGTTTTACATTGTAACGTTTTCAGTGTCCTATCAAACGCTGACAATGCTTGGCACTTTGATAAGTAGTTCAATTTTTTAAATTTTTTAACTCTATTCCTCTTTATCTTTATATACTCGAAACATTTTGTTTTATATAAGCAAACCAAAATCCTTCAAAAATTTGTCGACAATGTACGATTATAATGTACGATGTGTAATGTCCAATTTATCAACTTGCACAAATTTAAACGTATTCACTGGCTACAAAATAAAATTGACGCTATTGACGCAAAGAGGACATTGTAGATTAGGCTTAAATGTTAAACTCAGCTTGACTGGTTTCCGTGCAGATATTCAACAGATGATGCATGGTTTTGGTGACAGTAGCGAGCCGCTGCTCGAATCCGCGAAAATCATAGAGGACGTCGTGCTGCAACAGATAAAAACGATTGTCAGAAGAGCCTGCGAAATCGCGGACAGACGAGCTGGCTCGAAGAAGAGCAATGTCATCAGCGGAGAAGACCTACTCTTTCTCTTGCGTAAAGACAAAGTCAAGCTTCAGCGCATTATAAAACACCTTGGTAAATGTGCGACAAGTTTTTTTTTCCTTTCAATTGTGCGTACTGTACCGTTGTTCCTCACAAAGTGCGGCTTCCTCTTTCAGAGATCAAAGAACTGGGCAGCTCTGTTCAAAAGCTCATCACGCACGACACACCGCAAAATACCGTGGACGTCGAGCAGATGGACAGCGCCAAGAAGAAAGTGCCATTTCAGAGTTTTCTCGAGCAGCTCGACAACACGGGCGAACTCCTGGAAAGCTCGTCCTCCGTTGACGATGTTAAGCGACGTAGATGCATTCGCGCGGACATCGCGGCGAGGTCCATGGATGAGGTGCATTACATGAAATTCAGCAAGGCGCGCCGTGTCTCCTTCGCGAACAAAAATCGCCACAAGTTCTGCGATTGGATCTGCCTGGACGGTACCGCCTCAATTAGCATTGAAATTTATACGCGCAGCGCATACATCTTGTCATATTCTCGTTATCATTTTTTGTTACAGGTGACGTTACTATGTCAAAGCAAGCGCAAACGATCTTGTCTTACCTTGCGTACGAAACGGTTGCTCAAATTGTCGATCTCGCTTTTTTAGTCCGGCAAGATCAAGGTAAAATGCACGGCGATGCTATAGATCGGCAACGACTTAACTACGTTAATCCATTTACATTTAAATCCCGCTATCATAGTAAGGTATATACCTGTTGTACTCGTTAAAGAATTGAACTGACACGAAGCGACGTAATATATATTGTTTGTTTTCTTCTTTGTAGAATTTTATAATAAAACCATTGACTCCTTCCGAGATAACTGAGGCCCTGAGGCGGTACTGGTCTCCACAGCTAGACATGATAGGTCCATTTAATAGATGGTCCATGAGACGACCACACCTGAAACTCCTCTCATGTTAGATGTGAAATGCTAAAGAAGGTAAGAAGATCGATGTGTAACATTAATTAGTTTAAAAGAAAAAAGCAAAATAGGATTAATAATCTATCCCATAATTTATTAGTCGAGATTGTTTGCAAACAGTCAGGAAATGATACATGACATATGCAACGCTAAAATTGACTCGTATTTATTGACATTTTCTTGATTTCTTGTACATATGTTTCATTCCCTTAAATTATAACTTTGCACACGAGACCATATTGTTCTTTTTTTTAATCGCTTTTTGTTATATTATAAAAACGAATAAGTCACGTAATAATAATTGTAGAGATATTTATAATCCTCCTTAAAATAATTACAATATTCTCTGTACATTTGGTAGTCCCTGATTGCTTTTCAAAAGATAAAATACGGTTATTATACTACTGCTTGTGATTGCTGCAAGAGTGACACATTGTACTTTTCATAAAATATTTGAATTTTTTTACACGAATTACCAACGCTTTGGCGATACAGTGTGATATTAAAACCTAACACGACGTACTTATTCTACGGTCACTCACAAGTTTAGCACACTGAATGAAATAATATCTACAAGATCTTCAGCTAATATCATCAGTAACTGTCTATCCGTCTTACGAATTTACACAGATGCTAATTTTGTTTCTATATCATGGTGAGAGTAGTGTCGACACCCGTGCTTTCCCTTCTGCGCCCCCGGTTATGCAAGTTCCAGATTGATTGGCAGTCGACCAGTCGCAACACAGGGTACCCTTGTGCCCACCTAGTTCTAAAATCTTCCCTTGCGCGCCTGGTGGCATCTAGAACAGAAAAGTTGCGTGAATAAATTTTTTAATACTATACACCCGATCGATATATCGAGCCTGATACCTGTATATCTTGCGCATAACCGTACCTTGTATATATTTCCTCCGGTTTGTGTGCAGAGTAACATATAATTGCCGCTCTGATCGAAGGTAAATAATTTTCCGTGAACGGGGTTCTTCTCGATCTTAATTTTGGTCTCCCACAGGATCTTTCCAAAGTGGTTCAAGCTCCTTTGGCATAGCTTACCGTCCTCGCTTTGCGCGCATATATTCGTAAAATCGTTAATTAATTCTATGTCGATTATTGGGCTAGAGTGGCAGTTGAGATTGTCTATTATCTCGTTTCGCCTCAGATCATGTATCAGTATATTGCCATTGGACAGTCCCGTGATAAGTAATTGGCCATTGTGATTGAAAGCGGAACATAATGCGGTGACGTTCTGCTCCAGCGGCAACGTTCTCTCAAGCTTCCTCGTTTTTATGTCGTATAGCAACAGTTTACCCTCGCTGCCATTCGACACAGAGCATACGAACGTCGATTCCGTCGGGTTGCAGATCAATGTGACGATCCGCGAATTCTCGTGCTGGATATCCCAAAGCGTTTTGCAATCTCGCGTGTCGTGTAACTGGATTAAACCGTTGTTGTCGCCGTGCAGGAAGTAGCGCTCGTTTTTCGATATCCAGTCCAGCGAGGTGATAGCCTTGTTAGAATTTGCCGTGGCGGAAGTGAACGTAGTAACAGTCCTAATACAAGTATAAATGCCAAGAATTACATATAATTAATGTTTTTTATTAAATTTTTATTAAAATGTTGACAGAAAGACCGTGTGAACGCGTTTCTTACTTTGGTGAAGGAATCGGTGTCCACACTTTGATGACACCGTCGGCGTCGCCCGTTGCGACGTACGAGCCGCTTGCGTTACTCTTGCATTGAATTATGGAGGTTTTGTGCTCCGTGTACTCCTCCTGTAAACGTTCCCGTGTTGTACAAAGGCGATTGTAATTAACGATTGAGGCTTGCTGAGATTAGTAATGTTCTTTAACCTGACTTAAAAGAATATAACTGGAATCTATTTTCTCCTTGGTTTTCCTTTCGACAGCAGTATCCATAGAAGAGTCTCTTTTCCTAGAACTATTTAATCTTGAATCACAGCTGATGCTCCTCTTGGCGACTGCCTCGGACTTGCTAATCGAATTCACCCGTCCCTTCGTGTTCGTCCGTTTAGTCGAGATCATTTCAGGTTCTGCATTTTTTTTCACATTTGTTGCAGGCTTCCTACTTAGGATCGGACTGGATCCACCGCCAATATTTCTTATGAGATTCCTCAGTGTCTTTGGATTTTCCAGTAACGGCGACTCTCTGTTAGTTATAAGTCATTGTTATATTAAATTGTACAACTACTTTTTTTACGGAATACAATGGACGTAGACGTACTGAGCAATAATGTAAAAATCATCCATGAGGGGAGGATGTTGAGGTGCCGGACCCGGATTCACATCCGATATGCTTTCTATCTTAACAGATTCGCTCAACCGTTGCCTCAGCATTTCATTTTCCTCTTGCAAACGTTTCAATTTATTCGTGTCTTCGTCAATCGTGAGTAATGTTGGCTGTGGCATACACTAAGATAACGGCATATTCAATTTCTTGTTCATATCATATCTCATACCATACAATCGCATGTCTTTTATCTTTGTTTTGTTACAAAATAGTGCATTACAAAGTAGCGCGTTAAAAAATACTCATTTTTTTAATATAAAGTATTTTCTATTAAATCGGATTAACCCTTTAAGACATGGAGGGACACACACTGTCCTACCTATTTTTTCTTTAATTTTAGTAATTTTAAGTAACTGCTAGGCTGATTGTATTATTACGGTATACTCTGAGAAGCATAAGGAAATAAAAATAAATAGCAAATAGTTTAAATGTTTAATTATTAAATTACTAGAAACAAATAAAAGTGAAAAAGGGCATTTTTCAGACAGATTTATCTATGAACAAACTATTAAAAATCGACACGTCATAACATATTTACTACTTTGTCATTTTTCGTAAATTTCAATTTTATAATAAATTATTGAAATATCTTTATTTTGATCTTTTTGGCAAATTCATCCTCTTCAAATCAGGAAAATATATCTTGAACATAATTCGAACGACTTAATAAGGTGTACATAAAAGTTTGAAACTCTTTACAATCGACTCTCATATAAATTGAACATTTTTTAAAATATTTTAGTCCGCCATATCGGATCGGTCATTTTAAATTTGAAAACGACAATAAAAGGATTATATCGACGATAACTGGCAAAGTATATTTTCAATTAATACACGACGTTTTGACCAGTAATACTGGTCCTTCTCAAGTATCACCTATTAGATGTGACAGCAAGAAATTACAAAAAGTTACATTGTGTGAGCGAAAATACAGAAGTTGAATTTATAAAATATAAGTACGCAACAATGTCGCTAAAACTTACAGGTGATATATCAAAGAATACGATTGTGTAGAAGTGCATAGTCAGGAAATGGAATCACTCCGCACAGTAAGAATACAGAGTTAACAAATTAAAAAATTGAACTACTTGTCAAAGTGTCAAACGTTGTCAGCGTTTGAAGGGACACTGAAAACGTTACAATGTAAAACAGTCTGCGTTCGTACGACAGGTCACAAAGCAAGAGACACGGAGAGAACAAATAAATAACTAATTATATAAACAAGTAAATAAATTAAGTACAATCTTGTCATAAATAAAGCTAAGGTTTTCGGTATCTTGTAGGTTGATCGTATGTTCAAGAGACTTCTTAATGTAGAACAATTTCTCGTTTTTTAAAATGTGGCTCCATGTGTAAAATTACCGGATTATCCCAATCAAATTCGTGTCCGATAATATCACGATGCTTACTGACGACTGAGCAATTGTTAGTCGGTTTCTTGAATTCTTTAAATTTGAAAAATCTGACTTCAGATTTATACAACTAGTGAGCTGAGAAGCCTTCGAGTACAAAAACAATGTAAGACTAAAAACAGGCCAATAAATAAAAATAAAAACGAGCAATTTGAAAGATGGAATAAAGAAACCACGCCAGCTTTGCAAGGGAAGTGCTTTTTCACTTACTTGAAAGATGGTTGCTAGGAAATTATGTAAGGATACCAACATGGTATCGTGCCACTGCCTGCTAAAATGGACAGAGTAAGCCGGATTGTCTTCGGGATTTTTGATAAAAGCGAGAGCTGCAATGTCATAAAGCATACGAATTATAATCTCGGAGATTTGCAGTGTTGTAAATTCATAGGGAACGAGGGACGTACCAAACCATTCCTTCCATTCTGAATGACCCTGCAGCTCCGGTGCCATTTTGGTGAAGAACTCCTGTATCCTGTCTTGCTTACCGTTCACAGCCGCGTTTACCAAGTACATTTTTAGCACGGCATTCTCCAGCTTTCTGATCGCGGGCGTAAAATGGCTCTCCAGTCGGCAAAACATTCTAGTGTCCAAGTGTCCCCATAATTCCCTCAGTGACGTCAAGTCGTAATTATATATGTATTGCATTAATTGATCGACTATTTTGTCTACCTGTTCAACCAAACATCGTCGAGTGCTATTAAACGGTCGACATGTAATTTCCTTACCAATATGAATGTATAGTTTAGGTATGTACAAATGTATCTGTTCATATGACACCTTGTGTATAAGAAATGTAAGTGAATATGTAGCAGCAGAATGAAGCAAGCGCTGATAGAAACAATGACGAATGTATCACACAATTATCCTGAGTCTCGACCTCTTGATCAGGCATACCCTGATTTGGTTAAACACTTTGTTGTTTATCTTGCTATAATCCTCACCCTAAATCCTTTTTCCTTTTCCGCCTTCAGATCATTATCGAAAGCCTTCAGAGTCTGACTAAAACCTCTGAAGAGTAGGTACTCCTTTACCAACTCGTCCACATACTGTACGTGAGACATTTTCCCTCCAATTTCTTTGAAATGTTATTCGTTCGCACCAGTTGACAGCTGCATATTGTCATCCCTCGGCCATCTTGATTCCCCACTAGGAGCACAACACGCAACGCACGCAACACTTCGCCCGGATGTAGGGTTG
>NW_011966201.1:6065-12011 GCF_000949405.1 Vollenhovia emeryi | reverse complement strand
AATCTTGAAACACCCTGACAATCTGAATCGCGACAAAGGCTATCAGGTGAGCCCGATATGGCACACCGCCCTCCCGGTTTTTTAAAAACTCAGCCGCCATTGGCTGACCCCCCTCCCTCTGACTACCCCGCCCTCTGACTACCCCGCCCTCTGACTACCCCCCTTCCCCCCAAGAAGGAGTATAAAAGGACGAGCGCAACGCGAGGGAGCTCAGTATCAGAGTCTCCCAGCCCTGATGATGCAGACTGCAACGCCTGCGAAACGTCGGCACCACACTGCAAACGGACGCGGCAACCATCCGGAAGCCATGACTAAAGAAGATAACAGCCGCGAAAGCCTGAAAGCCAATTTCATTATTTGCTGATTCATAATATGTATTATCATATCCAGTCACATTTGTGTATAAAATCGAATATTTCAGAGAAATCCTAAAAATGTCCTATAAAAATGTCCTTAGGACGTCGTCTCTGTATTTATACTGGACGTTCTATGGCTTTTCCGAACATGCCTTTATACTGCTCTCAATATCCCAGACAGCACCTGGATATCCCATGGATATCCGTTTCGTGTCCATTTCATATCGGAATATCCGCGGACTTTATAAAACACCCATAAGATGTCCATTTGTGGACACACTTTGAATATTCCAAAATGTACATGTTTGAATGTACTCATAGTACAGAAATTGGACCATTAATGGATGTGCCTCTATACGCCATATTGTACATACGTCATTTCCGATAGCGCCGTGGACATAGGAATAGCGCTGATGTCGCTCTCTTTCCTGTTCGTACCATGGCGATGATAGGTGATAATACCAACACGCGATTTTAATCTAAGGTAATCTTTTGTTTATTTGCAATATTACTATAAAATAACACAATATATAGTTTGTAAAGATAAGTGCACAAACAATTTTAATAATATTTTTAGTATTTCTATCGTATTTAATGAGAAAACCGTTTCTCAAGGTTTTCAGGTTATGCATTTATAAAGTCGCTTAAGAAATATAACAATATAATAAATTCTCACATCGAGGGTATTAATAAATATATCATGAATCTTTCTCTTGAATATTGAATTGCTGTTGTGTGTTGTGTACAATTGAATAATAATTGAAGTGCTAAAAATATTATTAAACTTGTTTGCGGACATGTCTATGCAACATTTCTAAAGAGTTTACGTTAGTAAAAAGAAGAGATTCATAATCGAGTCTCAGCATTTTAAAGCACATGCATTTATGAGATATTCTCATCCTCATTTAATTTTTTTTGCAACAGCGTTGTCGCAGAACTTGTCATAGTGGACATTTACATTGTCTACAGATTAACAGAATCCGTTTCGTAGCATCTTTGTATGCATGTATATGTCAATCCGACATTTCACTGTTTATATTATTTATATTGTAACGAGGGCGACCGGGGAGGCGCGGCCGTGTAGAAAAAACCCGAATTCCTCGAGCGAGAGAGAAGGCAATAGAGCCAGCCGGAGAAAATCGATAAAGCGCGGTTGCCACGTCGGAGTCAGCCGGCGAAGAAAATCGATAACGCGCGGTTGCCGCGTCGGAGCCGGCTAGAAAATCAATAACGCGCGGTTGCCACGCGTTGACGGCAACCGGCAACGCCGCGCCCGCCCCCGCCGCCTCACCCCCGCGCGCCTCCGTCCGGGGGGTATAAAAGCCCCTCCGGAGCAGGCGCTTGTAACTCAGTTGACGCTTGGTGCTCCGACCGTCAACACCGGGCAGCGGGTACCTCCGCTGCAGGTATAAGCCGGAGCTGAATGGGTGCTCCTGTCTCCGGCTATATACCGAACCGGAGCACACAGTGGAGGCTCTACTCCATTGTGGGCCCCGTCCCTCAGTAGCGTACGCCTAACGGGGTGCTCCTCGGCGTACACATGCTACAATTTCTCCGCACCGGTCTCCCGTTCCGTCCTGACTCCGTTTTCCCCGAAGGCACGGGTACCGCCGTGATTCGGGGGGCGGAGTGATTCCGCAGTAGCGTACACCTAACGGGGTGCTCCTCGGTGTACAATTCCTAATGAATATTCACGCATCACGAGGCGCCGCTCGGGCGTGATCCTGTCCTGACCAGATTCCTTTTCCTGTTTCCTGACCGGTATAGAACTCAGGGGGGTAATATTCGGGTGGGAAAGAATATTTCCTAGTAGTTCTAATCGTAAGCTCCGTAATATTAATCCCGTTATTATTTCTTCCCCTACAGACCAGAAGGGTCCGTGCAGTCATCCTGCCCGACTGATTCCAGTATTTTCCGTATTCCGTTACAAATCCGTAGTGTATTCATTATATTCTGTATCGATTCCGTACTCTCCGTACCTTGTAGTAAAGCCATATTGTACTCACTATTTTCCGTACTCCGTTAACAATCCGTACTGTACTTATTATTTTCCGTGTGATTCCGTACTTTCCGTACTCCGTTGCAATTCTGTATTTTAACCATTATCTCCGTACTCCGATTTGATTCCGTATTGTACTGATTATTTCCGGGCTCCGATCAAAATCCGTATTGTATCCATTAATTTCCGTATTCGTGGAAATCCGTATTGTAATCATTATCTTTTCCGCATTCCGAGTGTAATTCCGATTAATCATATCCTGTTTTTCTCTGTATTTAACCACAGGGCGGACTCGTTGTAATTAATCCTTTTCCTTTCCTTTATATTTTCACTCTAGGGCGGACCCATTGTAATCACCACGAGATCCTTTGTATTCGTTCCTGAATAAACCTAGTTCACGTCTATTTCACCTTTAAATACCTGTACGACTTATTTTCCGATCCCCCCAAGCGATTGACTCTACTAAGTAACTAAGATCTAGTCCTCCTTTCCTCCCGACGGCCCTGGAGCTGAGCATATTCGGCAAATAGGAGGAACGGAGGATCCCTTTTTCCGTTACACAGCACGTCAAATACCGACCGAGACGACGCTCGCTCTTCCGACCGATTAAGTAGAACCGCGCGTCTGATAGCTACGCGAAGCACAAGCGGATTTCGGAATCCCGTCCGACAATCCGGAGACCAGAACCGGGAAGAGCGGGGCACGTATCGTTACAATATTAATATTTACAATCCTGTATATGAGCCCTTTTATCATGTCCATTTCACGTCCATTAAAGGCTGTATATGTATATCCATCATGTCCTTTGGACGTCCATGGAATATCCACTGGATTTGTCAGGGATCAGTAATACGTCCACCAAATTCATAAATGGATATACCATAGACGTCTCTCGTATGTTTGAAGGACATAAAACGGATGACTTATGGATATTCTCAATGTCTGTAAAGGATATTTATAGAACGGTTTTCGGATATCCGTGTGCTGTCTGGGATGTTCGGTGGCTTTACTGAGTACGTCTTCATGTTCTCCTAAATATATCCTAAAGAAATCCTTAGGATATCCTATAAAGGACATCCTAAGGTCATCCCAAAAACGTCCTAAGAATATACAATTTTCCTCAAAGCATCCCAGGACGTCCTAGGACATATTCAGAATGATCCTGAGGACGTCATGTGCTATTTGGGATATACATGTATCTGATTTCTTTTAGACATCATAAACAGAACTCTATATGTTGACAAACATTGAATACCTTAAAGATAGCTGAATTGAGAAATCTTTTTGACATCATTTTCAGCATATCTTTCTGTTCTCAAAAACCGGCACATTAGAGAACATTCTGACATCTTTATGTTATCTTTTAGAAGCCTCTATAAGTTATTAGGTTCAGAAATGAGATATCTTTTAGAAATCTTTTTGATAACATATTGTTTTGTGGGAAGATGAGTCAGCATTATGTCTGTTAAGTTGAACTCATATATGAATTCTAATTCCAATAACGATCAACTGTTTGCAACGTAGTCAGCATTATAATGCTTAAGATGGAACGACGAATCATTCATTGCTATCATGTTGTTGACATGTTGCGGACATCATAACGTATTAGATATTGTGGATCGCTTGTTCTTGATTAAATTTTTACAAAAAATTTCAAATAAAAGGCTCGCTATTCATTGTACTAGCTAGTTTTGCGAGAAAGTAAAAATTGCAGTATTCCGAAAATAAAAACTTATACCCTTCTCTTTAGAGTTATACATCGCGTTAGGGCTCGTCACCCATTACAGTCAACAATACAGGGTGCTCCGCAACATATTGAAGACCGGTCATGGGAATGTAGAGGGGACTAAGACAAACAGAAAAGTCCTGCACTATTTTGCGCTTGGACGAATAGTTATCGAGATACTGAATTTTAAAAATCGACGTATTAGCCCAACCTACTGGCGAATGTAAGCGCACGGTGAGATGCGTCCGCTTAGCGGCCCCGCTCGAGGCGGTGTGTAGCGAAGAGTAGGATGGCGATGCGCGGCAAGGAGTAGGGAGGCGAGGCGCGCCGCTGCCCGTCCACCGCTTACGGCGTAAGCCTTACGCGACCACTCGCACGTCTCCCCGCGCTGCGTCAAAGTTCGCAGCGATGATCGCTACTCACCGCGCGCTTGCATTTGCCAGTGGGTTGGACTAATACGGCGATTTTTAAAATTCAGTATCTCGATAACTATTCGTCCAAGCGCAAAATAGTACAGGACTTTTCTGTTTGTCTTACAAGGGGAGGACCAACATCTGTCCTCTCCGATTTTAATGAGCTTGATATATGTTGTAATACTACACCTCCCTTAATGATAGGTAAAACCATTCGACCCACCTCTCAAGCATTCGCGAGAAAAATTTATTTAAAATTGTCCACATGCGTCCCAGACAGCACATGATATTATACGAATATTCTATACTCATACTATGATCGAATGTACGTACTGTATATAATATACTGAGAATATCTCTATAATATCTCCTGTAGTATATCAGTTTTCGTATATTTTTAGGATGTTTTCAGAACATCTTTTACAGTATATTATTATATTTCTCGTATATATATCGTATATTATCAGAATATATTGTTACGTATATTATAAAACAATACTGTAAAACGTACTGTATTTAACATACTAAGATCATCCCTATAACATTTTTAGTAGTATATTATTTTTCGCATATTCTCGTATATTTTCAGAACATGTAGTACTAGTAATCACTAACTGCCGCGATGTGGCGACCGCGCGTTAACCTTCTCGTAAGTAAAAATCATTCTGTATTAGTATAAGAGGCGAGCCGATATGATCTGACAACTGGTTGTCTGGATCATGGATAAACTTCAATGACCTGAATATATTTTTGATGATTACATAATTTATAACACATTTTGAACATTATTTATTTTTAAGGTTAAAAATTAAATATTTTTAATAGGATGCCTACTGATGCCCTACTACCCTCCTATTAGAAATTATAAGACGTAACAAGTCATGACGTCTTGATAAGGAAAACCTGACCAGGCAATTAATTATGTGATCAAAATATTTTATTAATATACCTATGATATACCAAGAAATATTCTCAGTATATACTGAGTAGGCTTCTAGGGCAGACATAGAAACATCCTCCGTACATTCTCAAAATATCGTGGTACGTATTTCGAATATTAATGGAATATACACAATCTACGTTTGCGATATACTGTGTATACAGGGTGAGTCACAACATTTGTGCCAGAGCTCGTGAGAAGGTAGAACAGATCGAGATGAACAGAAAAGTCCTGAACCATTTGCAATTTTCGCAATAATCAATGAGTAATTAATTATCAAAAATCGTCGTCTTTGCCCTGCCCACTGTCCAATTCGAGCGCGTGGCAAGATGTGACCGCCCGGCGATCGCTATTACCAGGCGAGGGGGGGGGGGACAGCGCGCCGTTGCCGGCGAGCTTACGTCGCCGCTCCCGTGTCTCGCGTCCCCTCCCCTCGCCTGGCAATATCGATCGCCGTGTGGTCACATCTCGCCACGCGCTCGAATTGGACAGTGGGCAGGACAAAGACGACG
>NW_011966201.1:0-5847 GCF_000949405.1 Vollenhovia emeryi | reverse complement strand
CCCGGCGATCGATATTACCAGGCGAGGGGGGGGGGGACAGCGCGCCGTTGCCGGCGAGCTTACGTCGCCGCTCCCGTGTCTCGCGTCCCCTCCCCTCGCCTGGCAATATCGATCGCCGTGTGGTCACATCTCGCCACGCGCTCGAATTGGACAGTGGGCAGGACAAAGACGACGATTTTTGATAATTAATTACTCGTTAACTATTGCGAAAATTGCAAATGGTCCAGGACTTTTCTGTTCATCTCGATCCGTTCTACCTTCTCACGAACTCTGGCACAAATGTTGTGACTCACCCTGTATACTCAGAATCTACCTGTGCTGTATGGGGTATGTACCGAGTCGCTCACAAAATTTTCACTGAGCTTTGGTAGCCGAGCGCGCAAGGCGCTGAACTACGAAGCGGCTGAACGATGTGTTGTTCGGGTTTGAATCTTCTTTTTCCAATTTTTTTGCATTTTTATGTATTATACATATTAATAAGTAAAGCACACTTATTATACATTTATTTACGTGTTGTGCCCCGATGGCATAAAGAGGTAAGGAGGGCACTCAATCATTGTTACTGAAATTAGAATAACACTAGCGTAAGCATATTGCGCGATCGAACCACAAAAGCCCGACCGCGCAACCTAATTAAATTCGAAGAAGAAATCAGCAAGTTCTCGACCCGATTACGAATGACCGCTATCGAGTACCGAGAACGCTGACGCCTCGATCATCGGGCTTAAAACCAGAGGAAAGCCCGAGATCGAGGCACTTGTCACTATCGCGTATCCGATAACGTACTGTACGCGTTAAACACTTGTCCGTCAGGCCTTCGGCCTGCCGTCAACCAATCTTGTGAAACTCAGTTAAATAAAGTTAATCTGTGAGATCCTACGGTGCCTTTTTGGAGTGACCTCCGACGAGCCACATCCCATCAAAGAATCCTTCCGGTTCTCGTCAGAGAACACCTCCGGAGCGAGCAATAAAGGAAGATACACCGCGCACGGAGCGGCGCGGCAACAAAAGTGGTGGCAGCGGTACTGGGATTGTGAACAACTGAGTCGAGAACACTGCCTCAGAGGACCAAGGAACAGCTGAGTAAAGATAACGAGGACTAGCAGAGGACTGCGAACGACACGGACACCCGGTAGCAGCCGACGGTAGCAGCCGACTAGCGATAACGCCGAGGGAAACCGGAGAAGCAGCCCTGACCAGCCTCAACCAGTCGACACCCGAGCGGCACTGAACTACGACAGCAGGATTGATCGAGAAATCAACATGCGTCTAATGTAAATCGTATTAAGACTTTTGTAAAAGCGAGCGAAATTGCCGGAACAAATCAAAGTAGATGTCAGGGAGTGGCCCTGCGACACCGCGCGAAATTGATTCGTGGAGGCTACTAAGCGAAGCAGCCCGAAAAGCGAACGAAAATCCGCGAAGTTCACGCACTGTCAAATGCATACCGCGAAATAGACGAAACCGTGTCCGCCGAAATTTAAAGGAGTACTACACAAGCGAGGAGTCCGACTCCGACGCCACAGAAGTACCCAATCCGGAAATCGCGACTTCGCACAAAGTGATTTTGATTTCCGATACGGAACCGGAGAGCAGTCCGTCAGATAGCCTAGTAAATAGGCACGAGTCCGCATTAAATTCAATCGCGACAGGTAAACCCGATTCAAGAGAACAACGGGACATGGCGCACGCGATAGGAACGGATCCGAACGCAGTCGGTCAAAAAATAGACGAAGCGTTAGGGTTAGTAGCCGGGATTAACAAAGACAGTACACCGTTTAAAAGAGGGGTAGTATTGTCCACAGCGCAAAACGACGATATACGAGCTACAATGTCCGAATTAGTAAGCGTAATACGCGACATGCGGATAGAGATAAGTAAAATCCAAGATCGCGAACGAATACGCGACCCGGGACAGACCGTGGTAAAAAGCACCAGCAGACGTGACGATGAGAAGGATGAAAAGAAGAAGCGCCGCGCTCTCGAGTATCAGGTTGCACACGTAAAAGATACACCGAGACGTAACACGGGCTTAGATTTGATTAACCTGCCCATTCAGGAAACGAAGCGAGGAAAAGTGAGCATGCTATTTGACACAGGTGCCGCAATATCACTAATTAAAGTGAAGCACTTAAAGGGCGAAACGCTCATCGAAGAAAACGAAATAACGTTAACAGGCATAACAGGTCACAAGGTAAAGACCTTAGGAAAAATCAACGCGACAATAAAGCTGAAAGAAGCACGAATAAAACACGCCATGTATGTCGTGAAGGATGACTTTCCAATGGAATATGATGGAATCATTGGAGTCGATTTTGTAAAGAAGCAAAAGGCTAAGTGCGACTACGGAAGAAAACAGGTAACAATAGGACAGCAAGTCTTAAAACTGTACCCATACTGTAAAATAGCCCTAAACCCACGAAGTGAAACGATCATACAAGTGGCTACTGATAAGAATATGATCGGCATAATACAAGCCGAGGAAACACGACCAGGAGTATTCATAGGAAATTGCCTGGTGGAACCAAAAAATTTTATATGCGCAGCAAGCATTTTAAATACTACAGATGCGGTGATAGAGATGCAGATGCCGCAAGTAACAATAAAGGAAGTCGCGCAAAGCGAGACCGAAGAAATCAACGTGACACATATAGAGTGTGTAAACGTAGAAATTCCAAGAAGCAAAAGGGTAACCGAGCTATTGCGCACGGAACATTTAAACTACGGGAAAGAAAATCAATAATCGACATTTGCACAGAGTACAGTGATATATTTTACATGAACGGAGAACCTCTGACTTATACGGAAGCTGTAAAGCACAAAATCGCTACGCAGACAAATAGCTCCCCGGTCAACGTGCGACCATATCGCCTA
Organism: Vollenhovia emeryi; assembly: GCF_000949405.1. NCBI lineage: Eukaryota > Metazoa > Arthropoda > Insecta > Hymenoptera > Formicidae > Vollenhovia > Vollenhovia emeryi. The sequence continues at coordinate 2,973 of NW_011966201.1, read as the reverse complement.
CCGGAAAAGCACAAGCAGGAGGTAGACCGACAAGTGCAAGAAATGTTGAAGAACGGCATAATAAGACATAGCACGAGTCAGTGGAATGCGCCACTGTTAGTGGTCCCGAAGAAAACGGACGCCTCAGGAAAACCGAAACTACGAGTCGTAGTCGATTTCAGAAAGGTAAACGACCTGACAATAGGCGATTCGTTCCCGATACCAAACATGACGGACATATTAGATCAGTTGGGAAATGCAAAATATTTTTCGACGCTGGATCTAGCTTCGGGATATCACCAAATAAAAATGGAGGAAGCTGATAAGGTGAAAACAGCATTTTCCACTCCACATGGGCACTACGAATATAATAGAATGCCATTTGGTCTAAAAAATGCACCAGCTACGTTTCAAAGAGTAATGAATGCCGTATTAACCGGATTACAGGGACTCAAGTGTCTCGTATATATAGATGACATAGTCATATATGCACATAGTCTACAGGAACACAACAAACGACTCGTTGAAGTATTAAAAAGGCTGAGAGAGAATAATCTAAAATTACAGTCGGACAAGTGCGAGTTCCTAAGAAAAGAGGTGACGTACCTCGGACACAAGATAACAGAGAACGGAATCCTCCCGGATCCAACGAAATTAGAAGCCGTTAAAAGGTTTCCGACGCCAGAAAAGGAAAAGGATATCCAGGCCTTCATCGGACTGGCAGGATATTATAGGCGATTTATAGAAAATTTCTCTAAAATAGCAAAACCCTTGACAAAGGTACTGAAGAAGGGAACAAAATTTGAGTGGATGGAAGAGCAACAACAAGCGTTTAATATTTAAAAAAAAATTGACGACAGCGCCCGTTCTGCAGTATCCCGACTTCGAACAGCCGTTTATAGTGACGACTGATGCATCCGATCATGCGATTGGAGCAGTATTATCGCAGGGAGAAATAGGAAAAGATAGACCAATAGCATACGCGAGTCGAGTCTTAAATAAAGCCGAACGAAATTATAGCACTACGGAAAAGGAATTGCTAGCCATAGTATGGGCGGTCAAACACTTCCGACCGTACCTATACGGAACGAAATTCACGATAGTCACAGACCACAAATCTCTAGTGTGGCTATTTAGTGTAAACGATCCAGGATCGCGCCTAATAAGGTGGAGACTAAAATTAGAAGAGTACGACTACGTAATCGTACACAAGGCAGGTGAGATAAACAAAAATGCTGACGCGCTCAGTCGACACGTTGCTGACGTGAACACCGTCGAGGAGACAGACACAACGACGGAACGCGAATACTCAGAAGAGGAAAAGAAAAAAATACTGTACGAATACCATGATGCGCCTGTGGGAGGACATCAAGGAGTGGAACGCACAATACGAAGAATTCGGTTGACTCATAATTGGAAAGGGTTAACGAAGGATGTGGAAGAGCACATCTCAAAATGCGAAAAGTGTCAGAAAAATAAATTGTCACGAAGAATAAAGGTACCACTGGTGATAACAGATACACCAGATAGGCCATTCGAAAAATGTGCCTTAGATATAGTAGTACCGTTGACAACGACTACACAGGGAAGCAAATACTTACTGACGTTCCAAGACAGTCTAACGAAATTTAGTAAGGCAATCCCCATACCGAATCAGGAAGCAGTCACGGTCGCAAAAATGTTTGTAACAAGAATAATCTTAGAACACGGCATACCCGAAAAGGTACTGACCGATCAAGGTACCAATTTCCTAAGCGACGTATTCAAGAGTACGTGCAAATTACTAAAAATAAAAAAGATCCAGACGACGGCTTACCACCCAGAAAGCAATGGAGCTCTGGAAAGATTGCATCGCACTATCGCAGAGTACCTGCGACACTACATAGATGAGGATCAAAGTGATTGGGACGAATGGATCCCGTACGCAATGTTTACATATGTATAACACAACGCCACATAGCGCGACAGGGTACACACCACACGAATTGATATACGGGTACCAAGCGACTCTACCTACGGCCCTGACTCAACCGCCGCGACAGACGTACTCGTACGATGACTACGCGCAAGAACTACGCGAGAGAATGCGAGCGACGCAACAGGCGGCAAAGGAACAATTAATAATCAAGAAAGAAAAAGCGAAAGCTCAATACGACAAGCGAACAAAAAATATAGAGTTTAACGTAGGGGAAAAGGTACTCCTACACGACGAGACCGTAAGGAGAGGACGCTCGAAGAAACTAGATTCTCAATGTGTTTCGTATTACTACTACACCGCTCGATGATTCAAAGGGGGCCCATAAGCGCCCTTTTACTCTTGCGCACATTGTCATGCCCAACGGTAGCAGCGCCACGCGCGTTCTTTTTGGGGCACTATTGTAAGATGGCCAGTTGGCCACAGTTGGCGAATAAAACCCTTAGAGTCCACACGTGTCCTTTTAGTTACCGCATCCCATGAGAAATCCAGCATAACTATATACATAAATTGGTCCTTCGAGCCGGATTACGGTAATAAAAATAGGCAAAGCAAACGCCACAAGCAAATTTTGAGGCATCCAGTGTCGCGAAAAGCCAAAATCGCGAAGAGGAACTCAACGGCGATCGGCACCAAAGCTCGATCGCATTTCGCTTCAAGGTCAAGCAAGACCATCTGCGAGCAGCAAAGCAGTCGCGGACTAAAAGACAAAGCCAAAAAGTGTGGGCACACGCCAACCAGAACAAACGGCGAGCTGAAGCACACAAGCCCAAGCTCGTCAAGCAGCGTGGCAAGCGCAACGGAAAACGCCATATTGGCGACAAAGACCAAGTGGTCGGCGATCGAGGACGCGCCAGGCAACGGCGCGGCGGAGGTAGCCAAGTGGTCGGCGATCGAGGACGCGCCAGGCAACGGCGCGGCGGAGGTAGCCAAGCGGTCGGCGATCGAGGACGCGCCAGGCAACGGCGCGGCGAGGCAGCCAAGCGGTCGGCGATCGAGGACGCGCCAGGCAACGGCGC
>NW_011966200.1:8444-12007 GCF_000949405.1 Vollenhovia emeryi | reverse complement strand
TTTGGAATACCTCCTCCGTGCTTCCTTCTTCCTCTATCTTCTCCTCCTCTATATTTTTTCTATACTCCTCCGCGCCTTCCCTCGACCAGTCCATAACTTCCCTCTCTATGCCTTTCCTCCTTTCCCTAGCAACTCCCTCTGCTTCTACTTCTACTATTATCGGTAAGTGATCTGAGTCTGTTCTCATCCCTATTCTCATCTTCTTCACCTTTTCCCTCATTCTACAGTTCACTATTGCGTAGTCTATTACTGACTCCCCCCTGCTCCCTACGAATGTGTACTCTCCGTCCTCATCCCCCTCCGTCTCTCCATTCAATATCCCCCAGCCTTCCTCCTCCACCACCTCTATCAGTTTCCTTCCGTTTTTGTCTATTTTGTCGTCCCTCGACTTTCTCACCCCCTCCTCTTCCTCGCTTCCCCTTACCATTGCCCCCTTTGTCCCTGTCCTTGCATTGAAATCCCCTCCTACCACTACCCTTATGTCTTCCTTCTCGTTTCCTATTATTTCTCTAATTTCTCTGCATTTCTCTTCCATGTCCCCATTTATGTACACCGTTACCACCTTCCAAATATCTCCGTCTATCCTCACCGTCCTACTCATCAGCCCTTCCTTCTCTCCTACTACTTCTGTCCCTCCCTCTCCTCCCTTCACTTTTTCTATCTCCTTTCTAACCCCTGTTATAATCCCTCCCTTCGCTCTTCCTTTCCTCTGACATCTTTTTGCCGCTTGTTGCCTCCACCTGAAACCAACTGGTAACCTCCTCTTTATCTTATCCCAGTCCTTCTCTTCCACCCACGTCTCCGTCAAACCTATCAAGTCCCACTTCTCTACCTCCTCCCAAAAATTCTCGTCCTTTCTTCTTATCCCCGCTACATTCCAGAACCCTATCTTTATGTTCCTCTCTCCCTCTTCCTCCAAACTCTCCCTCCCCTCTCCCTCCTCCCCCATCCCTCTGCCCCTTCTCCCCTCTCCTTTACCTTTGTCATCTTTCTCGCACACATACATGCCATCCACCACCTCATTGGCTTTACACTCACTCATCCTTATCTCTCTCGCTTCTAAAAACCCATTCTTTCCTTCATCTCCCCTGACTCCTCACTCCATTCGTATCTCTTCCCGTCTACTATCATTCCCCTGTATACCACTTTCACTCTTTTCCCTCTTGCTCTTTCCCCCCTTGCTATTCCTCCTATTTTCCTCTGCAGCACCCTCTCCTTCCATGTCAGATCGTTCTCTATATAAATCTCCTTTCCTAGCCTATTCTTATTACTCATTATTTCTTCCTTCTCCTCTCTGCTCCTTATTCTCACCCATATCATTCTCGTTTCCCTTCCTACCACCTTTACCCCTTCTATCGCTTCCTCCTTTACTCCGAACTGCATTCTGAGAAACTCTTTCACCTTACCTCTGGCTTCTCCTCCCCTTTCTAATTCTAATCCCTTTATTATAATGTTATTTCTCCTGTCTAGCCTCTCTCTCGCCTCTAATTTGTCCTCCATGTCACTTAACCTTTTCTCTTCCACCACTTTGTTCACCTCTCTTCTTTCTTCTATCTTCTTTTCCAATGTTCTCATCCAGCTCGTCACCTCCTCCTTTTTCCTTTCTCCTACTGCCTCCCCCACTCTTCTGTCCCCTACCTCTCTTTCCAGGTTTTTTATTTTCTCCTCCAGCATTTGTACTGACTCCTTGAACACCGTCTTGACTGTCTCCATCTTTTCTTTTATCTCCTTCACTTCTTGTTCTCTTTTGTCTTCTATTCGTTTTATCTCTTTTTTCAACGTCTCCATTTCCTCTTCTCTTTCTTTCTTCTCCTCTACTCTATTTTTTGCCGCCTCCGTCTTCATCTCTCTTAATTCCTCGCAAATCCTCAGTAGTAGTTCCCTGCCGCTCTTCTCCTCCATCCTATCCTCTTCTTTCTTTTCCTCGTCTCCTGTGTCTATGCCTTTTTCCTCTCCTTCTTCCGTCCTGTCCTTCTCTTTATCTTCTTCTTTCAACTCCTCTTTTGTTGGTGTCCTTCTGGTCTTCTGACTTCTCTTCTGCATGTGCTTCCTCTCCTCCTCCTTTACCTCCTCGCTGCACTCCACCTCTTGTCTCTTTCTCTTCTTCTCCAGGTACTCCCGCAGTCTTCCTTCGCTTATTGCTCTCTCTCTCTCTTTTATCTGGGCCACTGCCTTCGTCGGTCTCCCTCTGGCCTTCGGCGTTGTATTTGCCGACGTCGTCTGTCTCGCACTATCCTTCTCCTCCTTGTTATCCCTCGGTCCCTTCACTCCCTGTCTCTCTCCCCCCTCGTTGCCTTCTTTTCCTTTCCCTGTCAATACCTCTGTCGTGTGTATCTCCTCTTCCATCCCCTCCGGTACTTGCCCTCCGTGCCCTGTCTCCACCTTCCCTTGCTACGCTCCTGAGAGCGCTGCTGTCTGCGTCACTTCCCTCTGCGCTGCGCGTTGTCGTTGCGCTGCTCTCCACGTGTCTCTCCGTCCTGCCTCGTGCTCTTTTAGGTTACGTTACCTCAGTGCCTCCTGTTTACCTGTCTCCTCCTCTTACATCCACCTGGATTCGATGGATGCGAACTTAGCCTCGCTTACCTGCAACAAAGCCTCCCTTTCGGGAATTTTTCTGCAGCCTTTCTCTTATCTCTCTCTCCAATCTCACTCTCCGCTATCCATAGACATCTATAGACGGAGCATTAGCTACAACTCTGGACAAGAGGGGTTCTGATATTCGGGGCGCGGGAGGCACTCATCTGACATCGACTCTTTCTGGTGAGATTCGGTAATATTCAGTTCACATTTCCAATACGTGTGCACACGTATACAGGGTGTCTGATGCAAAAGTAGCAACTTTGGAAATAGCGGTAGATTGGGTTAAACTAAGGAGAAATATCATGTACCGAGGTACAAAGTAACAATAGTTATCGACATATAAATTTATACGTTTGAGCGAATGAGGATGCAAGAGACGGCATAGACTTCTATAGACGGAATGTTAGCTACGACTCTGGGCAAGAGGGGTTCTGATATTCGGGGCGCGGAGGCACTCATCTGACATCGACTCTTTCCGGTGAGATTCGGTAATATTCGGTTCACATTTCCAATCCCCATCCAGGATCATCCCCACTCCAAGTTGGAGGGGATGATTCGTTCGGCCACGCGCGCGCGCTCGCTCGCACACAAGCAACGCGCCGTATATACGTGTGCACACGTATTGGAAATGTGAACCGAATATTACCGAATCTCACCGGAAAGAGTCGAAGTCAGACGAGTGATCCCCTTACCGCTATTATCAGTTACCCCTCGTAAAAGGGTCCGTCTATAGAAGTCTATGAGAGACGGTAGGCCGGACTCGGGAGGCATTTAAGAAAATCGATCGATGAGCGGGAGGTGGAGCGACGCGCGAGATACACCGTGGTGGGAAAAAACCTAGGTGCGGCGGGGAGCGCGGCCGCGGGCGGCGAGCGCGGCAGCGAGCGCGAGCGGCGAGGAGCGCGGTGCGGGCGGCGAGGGGGGCAGCGAGCGCGAGCGACGTGCGAGGGGGGCAGCGAGCGCGAGTGACGGGGCGAGGGGGG
>NW_011966200.1:0-8246 GCF_000949405.1 Vollenhovia emeryi | reverse complement strand
TCGCCGCCCGCACCGCGCTCCTCGCCGCTCGCGGCTCGCTGCCGCGCTCGCCGCCCGCGCCGCGCTCCCCGCCGCACCTACGTTTTTTCCCACCACGGTGTATCTCGCGCGTCGCTCCACCTCCCGCTCATCGATCGATTTTCTTAAATGCCTCCCGAGTCCGGCCTACCGTCTCCTGCATCCTCATTCGCTCAAACGTATAAATTTATATGTCGATAACTATTATTACTTTGTACCTCGGTACATGATATTTCTCCTTAGTTTAACCCAATCTACCGCTATTTCCAAAGTTGCTACTTTTGCACCAGACACCCTGTATACGGCGCGTTGCTTGTGTGCGAGCGTGCGCGCGCGCGTGACCGAACGGATCATCCCCACTCCAAGTTGGAGGGGATGATTGGAGGGGACGTGTGCACACGTATTGGAAATGTGAACCGAATATTACCGAATCTCACCGGAAAGAGTCGAAGTCAGACGAGTGATCCCCTTACCGCGATTATCAGTTACCCCTCGTACAAAGGGTCCGTCTATAGAAGTCTATGCCGCTATCAAGCACCTCTACTCGCTCTTACCTCGCAACCGGAAGTCCCGAAAACAGTCATATAATTTATAAACAATGCAGTTTTACATATTTTTAAAAATACATATATAAAAAAAAAATTCTCGAAAAAAGTAAAAAAACCTGCGAAACATTCAACAATTCAATTTTCATTTTTTTGAAAGTACTGGATGTAAAACTGCATTGTTAATAAATTACATGACTGTTTTCGAATTAAACAGTGTTTCTTTCTCAGAAGACTTTTCATTATTTACCGACTTTTATTTGTGAAAACTGCATAAAAACCTCATCGGAATATCGTAGACTCACTTACAAATATTTGAGTGCGCTCGACTCTATGCTTCGCGTTGCGCGCTCCAAGCGCGCGGTCACACACAAAAATTTTTTTTTCGAAAAGTATTCAACGGTCCACTCCCAAATTTTGACACAGAGTTCTGTGTACTTAACGAACAAATTACATAAAAAATGATTCAATTCAAAGAGGTCCCTTTTGAGATAATTCCATTTGTTTATTTAATTGTTGCATAGAAAGTACTAAATACCGTTTCTGAGTTTTCATCAAAGCATGGACTTAATAGTAGATCCCATGGCATATTTTAATCATGTATTCTATACTCTTCGTTGAATAGTAGAAGCATTATTGAAAAAAAAATTTTTTGCACTTTAAAAATAAAAAAATCAATAACTTGGAAAATTTACATATCATATTAAAAAAAATACGTGTTATTTTTTTCCTTTCTAGAACGAGAAAAAAAATTTTCAGGCGAATCAAAATTTTGATTGTAAATCTGATATGGAATGACCCGTATATAAGAGTGCGCACCTGCAATACAGAGCAGCTGTAGGTATACCTTTTTTCCATATCCCGCTTTCTTAACCCTTCCCATCACTTCCAGAAAACCAAGAAAATCTTAGAACTTAGACCTAGCTAATATATAAATATGCTATAGAAATTCTAAACACAATACCAAGAAATCCCACATGAAATTATATCTATTCTTAGAAATCCCCAAAGAATTTCGTATTTTGCAAACGATGACAATTTAAGCGATTGGTTAATGTACGCGGGAATGCGTGACGACCGACAGTTCATGCAATTTCCAACAAAAGATGAAGCAATTAGCATCAGGTTTCCACGAAAGACACGTTTACCACACTTCATTATTATTAAGTTTCACCAGGTCGATATTGCTGTATCACAGTCGTTTTAACACCATTGTTTCGGATTCATCCCTCTGTCGACATGAGTTATTCAGTCCTCTGTATGTCTGGGAATATTTAGAGATTCACTGATATTAACGCGGACAGAGGAATGATTTTGATGTTACATAGTGCTCTGACCCCCTAAAATATGCTTTATTCGGTCTAAACGAGGTAACTGATTATTATTGTTGAACCAATCTGTATCATAAGTTTTACTATATTCTCATCCTGTACACTCGATGATCTCATTGTAGTTTTACTGAGGAAGACCCGAAGAAGGGTTGAAACGTTTATGCTATTAAAGAGAAATTTTGTTTCTGTATTGTGAGAACCGAGTTCCGTTCATTTTGTGGATCACATTGGCACTCACTTTCTACATATTTTCTTAGACTTTATTTGTAACAAATATATTTAAATGCTATAGAAATTCTAAAGACAAGACTCATTGTCAGAAATTCCATATGAAATTATAATAATACTTATAAATCCCCAAAGAGTTTACTTTTTGCAAACGATGACAATCTCTCCTTCTCAATCCTTTGCCCTTGACAGGGCGTGGTGGCGTCTCATGAGTTGGCTCTCGAAGAGTCATACATACATGAGGCGCTGTCTTGGGAAAATAATCAGGTGGTTTCCCCTTGCCTGCCTGATCCTATGTCGTTGACTACTTTAAATAGATCATCCGCCTTTGAGGGTGATTTCTCACCTCTCAGGACAAGAGAGTGCCCTATCCAGCAAGCGGGTTGGTTGCTTATAGCGGCAATCCTCTCGGTCCCCCTCTCGTTAGCTGCTAAAGGGGCATGTGTGGCGAGATTCTCTCGGTGGTTGCCACTTCTCTTTCGAGAAGTGGCGTCTGAGAATACCAGCGGTGTCCTCGCTGGATTTGAACTCGGACCGTTTATTTACTAAGCAGCGCACATTTCTCTGTGCCACGCTCGCCACACACTTGGTGAAACACAGATGACAATCTAAGATTGGTGAATGTATGCGAGAAAGTGTGTGACCAATAAAAGTTCATGCAATTTCCAAAAAAGATTAAGAAAGTAGCATCAGTTATCCATAAAAAACATGTTGGATGTAGGTTCAGGTTTGTGGAATAATATTAATATTCGCTCAAGTAGTCTCAAGTATTAATAAATAGCAAGTGCAATCTTCACTGCGTTGCTTTCTTTCTTATAGCGAGTATCTAAAGTTTACTTGATAAATGCAGGATAGTTATGTACAACTTTATTCGTCTAAACGGACATAGATAGGAAGAAAATAATATTTTGTGCTGACAAGAGAAAGAATGGTTACTTACATGGAGCCGTTTGAAACCGTCATATTCAATCCGTCGAGCACCAACTCTTCTTTCCCATAACGCTTCACAGCGTTCTTTACAACCACCATGTTTTGCTGCAACATTCTGCGTCTGCGAATTGATGATGTCAGTCCTATCAAACTGTAACAAATGTTTTTTCAGTGACTAGTTTTTTAAAAAGTAGTAAGAATAGAATTCACTAGTCATTTTTAATAGGAAAATATTTTTTGGAATATTATATTATATTTTTTTAAGTGTAATTAATGTTATTACACATTGACTATTTTATTGCTTTTCGACGCACTGTTGGTACCTATTGGTTTAGACAATGCCTTGCCTACACGCCTTTATACATATTCTTTGAACGTCAATCAGTGCATTATCACTGAAAACAGTTGTATGTCACTGAATTATTCAATCCTTTGAAAAAAATATCTGCTGGACTTTATTAAAACTAACGTTTAATGTTCTCTGCATTTTAAAATTGATATAAAACATAAACGAAAGTATACTTGCTTCTTTTTATTTCCAGGCCCTTCCACCGATTCAATTAATCACGAGAAGACCATATAAATGAAACAATATCATGTTTTACTACGTTACAATAAGATATACGCAATTTTCCAACATATGCATTTTTTTATAATTAATAATGCATCAATTGTATGCGTATACGTATTGTATACAAAGAAAATGTGTGACGTGTATATTATATATTCTATGTGTCAGAAATCTAGAAGCTTGAAATTATTATACGATTATTACACACATTCTTTATGGAACTTATTTACAAGTAGGTACATTTAATAAATGGACGTAACACTCTCTACTACTACTCGATGACTAACGCGGTTTTACTCCGAGCGACCTTAAGTGTATCTTTTTCTGTATGTTTTATCTGTTTTATCTATATCAACAGAATTTACGTAACTTTTAATAAAACATTTAAGATTCTTAACTCTTCTGTTCTACAATAAAACATCGCTTTGCGTGTGGGTATATTCCGCTTATTTAATTGTATATATATATATATATATACACATGCAAAGATATATTTAACGTATGCAAAATATGGTTTTTGCTTTTTTACGTAGAATTGTAATTTGTGAGATATATTGAAAAAAGAAAAATTGCACATTGAAGACGTCAACATCCTGTTTGTCGCAAAGTAGAACATGCACAAGCTGTAACAGAATTACAAAGTGGGCTCATTAATTGTTATTTAGTATCCTAAATGCGACCATTTTCGAAATGGTAAATCTTAGAAGGTATCATAAGCATAAAGCAATTTCAACACAATTTCGAAAACAAACTTTGTAAAGCGTCATATTGGAATCATCTGTAAGTCTGTCATCACGGTAACCAAATTTTTTTATTGGTCCTGTTTTTATTGGTTCTTATTCAGTTTATAGATTACATATAATTATTTTAGAAAACTTTTAAGGGTATAATAAAAAATTCAAGTATTATATATTGGGTCTCAAAAACGTAACCTTTTTAAATACACTTATGCATTTTTAAGTAGATTTTACAGATATTAATAGCTTTTAATATTACAGTAAATATTCGTAAGAAACGACACCTACTGACCAGAATTAAAGAATATAGAAATGACATAAAAAAAGACGAAAGCTGTCACTCTGTGTGTAGTGCACACCGTGTATTACATGATCACGAGTTCAATTGGTTGAAACCAAGAATTTTGCATAGCGAGCGCCTCAGGAGAAAAAGAGAAATTGTCGAAATATTTTTTATCAAGGAAACCGATAACACGTTAAATTTTCAAACAGACACCGAATATTTAAATGTAATATATGACTGTGTAATCAAAACTGTATAGTCGCAATATCACCTTGTATTGTTCCTAAGACATGACTAACAAATCAATTCGAGCCCAGCAACCACAGTGCTCACACGTATGCCTATATTTTATAACTCGACTCTTATGTGACGACAATGATTGAAACATTGGAAAAGTTGATTAAAGTTACGTTACGGTTTTTATTTGAGATGTAGATATTCCTAGACCTGTGAAGATAGTTCGTATACAGAGTGATATTATTATGTGAGTTTTAGTATATGTAATATAATACAATGCAACCAAGATGATTTTACGCGTAAAAGTAAGAGTTAAAAATGTAGAACGTAGTTTTTGCATCACGAAAAAGTTATTTGGCAAATTGTAAAGTTACTAACATATTTACGTCCGCACTTGATGAAAAATGATGGACTCTAAATTTTATACCTGTCCTCCCATCTAATTGTAAGCATATACTTTACCTACATATACGATTCCACATGAATTTGCAACTTTCTACGTGAAGCAAGATCCACTCCATACCTCAGACATGGTTTGGGTAAGGTAATATCTTAATGAAGTGGGGTCCCCCGAAGGGGCGGAGGAGGAACATACTGTCTCCACGCTACATACTTCCACCGTTGTACTGTTCCACTTGGGTTTTGACTTTCCACGTGAAGTGAGATCCACTCCACACCTTACACGGTTTGGGAAAGGTTAGATCTAATGATTATGAAGGGAAGGGTAAAAAGCTGATGTGGAGACCTTGACAAACTATGTCAAGGTCAAGGTCATTTGCGGGGGCTGACCTAATCTAAATATTTACCATATTATACCGTAAAGCTGTTTATTTCATAAAAATGGAGCCTTCTCCAGTTTCTTTCAATAAGTAAAAAGAATTCAGATCTCTTTCTACAGAAAGTATGATCTTTCTCGCTCTGTGGAAAGAGCTGATTTAAAACGATGTCTGGATTACATAGCAGGTTAGTTCACCTTGACCCTATCTTGAAATATGTTATTGCGATGTTACGTAACATTTAAGATAACTCGCAATTTACATTGCAGATCAAAGGCAGATTGCACTTTATATAACATCATCGGTTATATGTATAACTTCTATAATGCGAAAAATCGGTCTATAACTAAGAAAACGTCATTGAGTTTGCGACGCAGTATAGTAACATATGTAATTATTGAAAATATAAGACGAATTCAAGACGAACAGATATATGACGTTGACAAGAAAAATATCAAAATTCTTCAAATTTTTAAATATCTGAATGATATGTCGTACACACAGTCATTCTTTCAAGACTTTTCAAGATTATCCTTCACAAAGACGGAACCCAGAAAAGTCGTGGAACGTGAAATCAATGAAAGAGGGAACGAAAGAAGGGATCATAATAAATCCATTTGTGGTGGGAAGATGTCACGACTACTCAAGGAAGAGATCCCAACAGTTTTCGAAAATGTCTACAAATACAATAAGTCCCAAAAAGAAAAGCCAGATATACATATGTACATACATACATGTAGTAAATCCAGTGAGAAATGACGACAGAATAAAACTTAAAGATGAAACAATTAAATACCTCTTGTAAGGAGGGTGGTAAGAGAAAATAACATAGATATGGATGTCAAAATGGGAAAAATTTTAATTTAAATTAAATAAATGGAAATTGAGTTCATGAATTTTTATTCGTTTGAAGCAAACAATATCTTACACACCTATTTAATCGGAGAAAATAATTATAAGATGTAGGGGAGAGGATTATTAGACGACCAACTACTCAAGTGGCAGATGGTGTAAATTATTTAATTAATAGGTTACATCCAACGTTTCGACCACCGGATTGCGTTCATTTTCAAGGATTTAAAATACTATAGAAGTCAGGACGTATCAAACAAAATTTAACTATAAATTTAAACACATGTATTTCGTGCGCGCGTTAAGGGGATGCTGGAGCGACGGGCCAACTCCGACGGGATAGCGCCCTCATCTGAACGGAATTAAAAAAATCGATAATGTCGGTAATTATCGACATTTTTAATTCCTGCATGACCATTTCTACATTACCGCAGAGAAAGAATTTCGCGACAATACTTTTTCGGCGATACTCGTACTACGCGCGCGCGAGACATCGAGGAACTATTGTCCACGCGCCTCGTTATCTGAGGCTCGCCGCGGTGCCGCTCGCTGCCATGACAATTGTTTTTGGCATGTCACACACTGCTGCACGTCTCGCTAGCCGATCGATATTCACTGTCGCTAAGAGATCTGAGAAATAAAATGCTTTGGCCTGCCTAATCTGGCCTATCTTCTCAGTTTGACTCAATCAATTTGCATTTTTCGATTGGTTACTTACTTGTCAGACACCCTTGCCTGCGTTCAGAAACACCACCCAAGTACCCCAGCGTATCATTCTATCCTTGTTGCTTACAGACAAGGATAAAATGATACACTAGGGCATTTGGGTGATGTTTCTGAACGCAGCCCTGCATGTACACGGAAGTGTAAAACATTATATAATACAAAATGTAACGTATACATATGTACACATGTGTACATACAGGCAAAACGCAATACGCAATTTTAAATATGGAAAATATAAAATGAGCCCCTCCAAACGCCCATTCTCGTGAGAACGCAACCAATCAAATTTTTCCGTCTCTCCCGATTCAAATATACAAATAATTGCAATGACTAGTATCATGATAAGACACATCTGATTTTTATTATATGTAGTACCATCAGAATCGATGCTTCTAGTATTAAATTTACCAGTACTGTCAGAACAGACGCTTTTCAATTGTACTACAATCAGTACCGTCTGAATATATGCTTCTGGCTTAGTTTTTGCTACCCAAGAAGCGCCAATGCACGTATAATGCGCTCTAAATGTGCATTAAAATTCGCATTAAATGCAAATTGTACATGCACATTTAAAGCGCATATTTGTCCCGCATTAAATGTACATTTAATGTACATTAATTAATGCGCATTAAATGCGCATTAAATTTATAATTAATGCGTATTTATCGTGGCAGTGCATTTAAAAAACTACACCTACGTTCATCGAGGAGCCCAATTGAACAACCAGTGTACTATGACAACTCTGTACTATATTGGAATGCTTACTGCAATGCTTAGAGGTCGGGCAAGAAAACAAATGATAGGTTGCTCAACGTTCGTTTCTTTTTCTGTTTAGACAGAGAACTAGGCAGAGAAAGAAATGGGTGCCTAGCAATCTAATTCTTTTTTTCATGCCCGGCCTTTAAGCATTGCAGTAAATATTTTGCAGTATAGTTCATTGGGGACAACTGAAGCTTCTCCAGCTTATTTATCCTATAGGGTTATCCTATAGCTTATTTATCCTATAAGGATC